>NC_056741.1:1773644734-1773762234 GCF_019279795.1 Protopterus annectens | reverse complement strand
ACTCTCACCTTTGCCTTGCACTCAACTCTCTCCAATGGCTGCAACTCCCCGAACAACTCCTATCACAATTTCAAATCACATACTCTATATTATACAAGCCATCTACTTGTCCAGCCCTCTCCTCCCTGGTATACCCACCACACCTCAAACCAGTAACTCCTAGATATTTACCAACCAAAGAAAAATGTCAGTAAACTACTATACAAATGCACAGTATCCCAAGCTTGGAATAAACTCCCATCACACATATGTTCCATTCCCCCTATACACTTTAAAAAAGAACTCAGACTTTACCTACTTAACACGAAGACTTGTACCTGTCAGGACCTTACCTAATTCTACCGCACTGCTGTATTTTATCTATTTATGTTCTTCTGTTCTTTCCTACTCCTCAGACATCCTATTCTACCACTTCTTGCTCTTTCTCACCTTACACATATACTTTACCAAGAGACTACATTCTTAAGCTCCCTCAATCTCTCTATAGTGAAAGCTCAATTCCTGTATATAGTTCAGTAAAAAATTAATTATTGTTCATTACTACTAGTTTATTATGTGCATGTATTTTACTTTTATATTTCCTGACCTTTTGTATTTTAATTTCTTTATCTTGGAGTGTAAATTTTATGTATTGTAAATTTGTTTGTAACTGGAGCTTTTCTCCTCGGTAAATTGTCTGTAACTGGAGCTTTTTTCCTCAGGTCTGCACTGAAAAAGCACTTCTCACCCAGCCGGGCAAACCCGGTTAACAAATGTCAATAAATAAAATGAAAATAAATAATAGTTTTGTTGGCAACTCCAGGGACTGAAAAACACATTTTTTTTGTTTAGTATAGATGGTTGTATGCTTCTTATTTTTATTTTATTTATTTATATTTATTTATTGACATTTGTTTATCAGGAAAGTCCACTGGGCCAAGTGAGCCCATTTTCAGTGGAGGCCCAGGGAGAAAAGCTCCAAAGTTTTACTTTTACTTTTTACTCCAAACTTTTAGTTGAGTTTCTGTTGTTATGATTTGTTTTGTATCTTCGTACGCATGCCCATTCATTCAGCATTTTTGTGTTTACTTTTATTTTTATGTACTGTAATTTCAGCTTTAGCACAGGTCAAACAATATCAGGCAGCATCTTTCTACTGTGTGTGTGTGTGTGTGTGTGTGTGTGAGGTTGTGTGTGGGTGTGTGTATTTGATTTCACTCCTAGGTTACACATGCTATTTTTATGCAACACTTTGACAATTGCATAACGTAATATATAATTACTTACCTACCCTCATCTACCATAATCCAATGCCAGAATCCAACGTGATTTAACCACATCTTTTCCATCAACTGATATTAATGTGTAAACACGACTGTGTACGTTTAAAGTAATTTTATTTGTAAAGCAGAGTGACATGACCTTCGGCTTTTGTATAAAAAAGTGTTCACATGCATAAAGATGCATGCAAACTCTCTTTTAAGCACGAACCAAAACTGGTTTCACCCCTTTATATATGATCTTTAACACCCATGAAGTACTAAAATGGTCTTCCTTAGATGCTTATCTTTCTCTGCATCTGGCACATACCTTCATTTTCCTCCATGCATAGCTATAATCAACCAATTTAAGGGGGGAATTATTAGGACAATATTTCAAATTCTTGAGTCCTCTAAGCAATTCCATAAGAAGTAACAATGTTATTACTCATTTTATTTATTCTGATGATGTTTCTGTTTAGAAAGGCATGGAAGTATTTATCTTGCATATGTCCCTTTTAGTGTTATAAGAGAACAGTCATTAAATTCACTATAAATACTAAATTATGGATACAGTGTTTGGAAGAAAACACAGCTCTGTCTTATATGAATTACCTAAATTCAGAACATGATTTTTAATGTATGTGTCATTATGTTGAACAGAAATAAATAGTGAGTCAGCAAATATATATTTTACCTGCTGAAAAGGCAAAAAATGCATCTGGCTTAACAAACTCTCCATTATTATTGAGGAAATTGGCTGGATTGAACTCATTAGGGAATTTCCACTGGGATTCATCCCAGAGTGCTGAGGAGAGATCAATCATTACACGAGTATTCTGTAACAAATAAGACAGTTTTAATAAATTTAAGCTTCTAAAATTGATATTTCAGTTAAGCACTAAGTGAAATGCCATTCTTAAATGATATCACAACGTTATACTTTTACTCACTGAGAACAAAGCAGAATAAGTGAGTAAACATCATGCACCCCTCTAGAGGGAGTCAGTTCAGTTGCAGCCAAACTCATTGTTATGCACAATAAAGCACATTCAGTTTAAAATCATTAGGGACCGATTTAAGAGCATCGCAAAGATTATTGAAAAAGTATTTGCTTTAAAAATACTTACCACTCATGATGTTACTGTGTCAAAGGAAATGAGGGCTGGTACTGTGAAATGCTGAATGGTGTGCTCTAATGTGGCCCAGTTTTGTTACTTTTACTCTTCTAAGAAGTTACTTTTGTTTGCTGCTGTTTGAACACATATTCCTGCAGCAGTTGAGGTGCATGTTTGAAATACACAGTCTGTATTTTCTATAAGTTTTTTTTTTCATTTCTTAATCAGGTAAGCCCATGGTATACATTAATTTCCTCATACGGAGGTTGTACAAGTTGCAAAAGTGCGAAAATACAACCTCCAGATTTCCTGAATGCCAAAAAAAAAAGATGCGAATTTCAAATGAGCGAACACTCATTGGCATTCATTCATTTGAAGTCGGCATTTTGGGTACAGATCGTACTATAGCGGGGATCAGGAAATGACTTCTTTCCCTCACTGTAGTGCAATCTCGGAGTTTGTATATTAAAGTTGGGAGGGTGTGGGGGGTGCAGTGGGGCTTGCTCCCCCCCTGCATAACACTGTATGTAAATATTTCGATTTCGAAAATGGTTGAATCTTGTTTTCGACATTACCATTTTCGAAATCTTGGTATGTTCGGAGTGTTGTGATTCGACATTTAAAGTCACACAACAGTATGACTGCCGAAATGTATTTCAAGGAAATGAATGTATACCAAGCCCATTGCACCAAGTGCCCATTTTTGGGGAAGAACCAGGAACACTGTCTAGTTAATTGATTTGTTCATAGTCGCAGCAGGCAAACAAAGACAAAAAGAATTAAACCTTGCACTACTGATTACATGAAGCAGATTGCTTAGTTCATAGCCTTAATCTTCTTTGCTAGTTGCCAGAATAATGCTTTATGCCTAGCTGCCAAACTACAACTGCATAGTTGACGATTATTGTAATTAAGATTAGAAGTGGAAATTAATGGAGTGGTTAGGCTAATATTTAATAATTCCAGTAATTAGAAGAAGATATTCGAGGCAATATATCACTTAAATGTAGAACTTTGAACTGTTTCCTGAGTAAAATGCATACATATACAACCTTACTTAGTTATGGGTCAGTATACTCTCATAAACTTCTGTATGACAAAAAAAAAAAACTGCAAAATAGTCAAAATAATGGCACATATGTTGTGCCTTTGTGTGCATGCATGCGTGTGTGTATATGTGTGTGTGTGTGTGTGTGTGTGTGTGTGTGTGTGTGTGTGTGAGTGTCTGTGTGAGAGAAAGTATATGGTTTAGGTCATGTGCCATTCATACCAATTTTCACAAATCCCGTTACTAAACAAGGCACACATCCTTCCATGCTGTGTACCCAGACTGCAATCAAATGTGAAGAAATAGCACTTGCAGGGCTATGGGAATCAGAGTAAGACAACCATGTACCCTTACAGTACTGTGCTAATAATCTGAAACATTTATGCAGAGCATGTGTGTCCGCTGCAGTCAATATGAACAGCTGCATGCCACTTCAGCAATGTCAACACATTTCTCATGCATTTAGTGTATGTAAGGAAACATGGATGCACAGCCATCACCGGTCTTCTGCTATATCCCCTTATTCCATCACACATTATGCATAATGCATATAAGTCACATTGGATGGTATGTTGTGCACTCTTTCTTGTGCTGGAACACTCACCATGATTTTTCAAAAGTTTGAGTTTGTGAAAATACTACTGTGCTACTGAAATGGGGGATGGGGCAGGCACATGGTATAAATGTCTATGTACAACATGTTCCTTACAGTAAGATTTGTTCCTGTCTAAACTACATAATCTCTGTGCTGTCTCTTATAATTAGTGCTTCCACTGTTCATGAATCCAGCTGCACACTAAGTATGTTAGAACTGAAACCTGCATGGAAGAGTGGTGGATTACTAAATGACAGTGATCTTCTAACAAATCTGGGAATCTACAAAATAATTCAAGAACACATGGAATATGGGAAGAGAAATGGTGGAGGTGAAATAGTGATGGAAAGAGTTAGAGTGTTCAGTGCATGTAAAGGGCATTCTACACAGGCTCATGAGGCAACTACAATGCAGAGTTGAAATGGTATTGGATATTTATTGATTGATTGATTTATTGATTGATTGATTGACATTTGATTACCAGGAAAGTCTTGACTGGGTATGTGCCCATTTTCAGAGGAGGCTCAGGAAGAAAGGCTCCAAAGTATTACAAAAATATTTTAAGAACAATAATTTTACAGTCTTCAGAAATAATACAAAGACATCTACTGCTTAAATAATTATATCAAATTAGATGTAATGTGACAACACTGGTTAAAAATAGATACACCTTATAGGACAATGATTTAAAATTTAGAGAAAATTTAGACAGTGTATTGACATTAAAGGTAAGTTAATATAATACAAACAGGAATTGCAATACAAAGTGAGAGAATGAAAGCAGGGTTACAGCATCTTTAGATAGAGACTCAGGAGCAAAATTGATAGAAGTAAGGAAGTGAGTGAAGAAGGAGTAAGGTGGTGTAATGTATGAACAGGTACTCACTCATATTTAGCGATATACCTTATCCTAGGGGTTGAGCAAGAACAGAGTCAGATTTTGGTTAGGAAGTCTTTCAGAACTGTTTTAAAGGACTGTAGGGAGGGTATTGACCTGATGGATATAGTTAAGGAGTTCCAGGCCTTAACAACATGGTACAAGTACAGTCAATGCCCAGCAGATTTGCTAGGTTTGTAGACAGAAAGGAGTTTTTGGTTAATGGATCACAATGACTGACTGGGAACATAGTTGTGTAGAATAGATTTTAGAGCTGGACAGGCAGGTGGATGCTGGATAATTTTATAGGTGGTAAGAAGCTGTGTATTTGTTAGTTGATAGGGTAGTTCTAACAGTAAGACGCTGTCCGGTTCGATTCTCAACTAGAACGTCTTTTGCGTGGAGACGTGCGTGAATGGGCGTACCTTCGTTGAAGGTTGTGCGTCAGGGCTGCCAACTTGGCATGTAAAAATCAACTGCCAATCATTAGCGGACCGGAGTTTCGCGGTGGTGGCCCCTAACCGGGAAAAGCCGAAAGACAAAACAAGTGCCATACAGTGGTGGGCATATCTCTCAACTGTACAGATTTTTGCAGAATGTCCATAATTTTGCCTAATATTTTTGGTCCATTACTCATAACATTGTGGTTTCTAGCAAATTAGTGGTGAATCATTAAGGACTGAAGTTAGAAAATAATGACAGACATTTGAGTTTTAGAGTTCATACCCTTCAGTAAATTCATGCTAATGCAAAACCTATTATTCTAGCTGCTTTCTATATTTTCTAGAGCAATATTTAAAAATTGTCCCTAATTTTTGGATCTTTGTCCCACTTTTGTGTATGGCTTTGTCCAGATTTCTTGCTCTAAGAATTTGAGAGATATGGTGGTGGGTTCTGAAAGGGATACTTGCTGCAAATTTAACCACTTTATTATAGCATTGTTTAAGGTGGATTCATGTTGAGGCATCAAAGTTAATTTTGGCAAATGTAAAAAAAAATGAAAACCATTTGTTGAAATCATCTACAATGAACAACTCAACAAGCCCTCGACCACCTCCACATGTGGAGGGACACTCCACACATTCCCGACTTATATACCAACTTAGAGATTGCACAACAGTGGAGAGAAAAAAAGGCAAACTCTAAAACTCTACTGTCAGCAAAAGTAATTTTAGCGAACAGCACTTGTTGCTTTTAGGTTTGCCAAATTTGCATTCAATGAGACAACATGCTCATGTTCAAGTTTTTTGTGAAGCCTGGAGGTTAGTAATGATTGAAATGCAATAAAGTAGTGTGAGGGGCTAGAGGAAAGTAGTGGAAAGTGTAGTTTTAGTTGCATTAGTGAGAAAGTTTTTGGCTGTGTAAAGCATCCTTAGCTTTTTGTGAGTTTTTTGTGCAACTGTGTATATGCAGGTCAAATTTAAGATTATTATATCATTCCTAATAATTTGTTATGAGAAGTGACTTAAAAGCACATGCACCAAAAGACAAAGAGGGATGAACTATAAAACTAATTATGTAGGCTCATATTCAGTTATTAGGAATTGAGTGGGAGGTTGCCTTACAAGCACAAGGTACAGGGTTTGATTCTCCCTCCCCACATTGGGTAATTGGCTACGCTTAAAAATGTCCTACAAGGGCAGTTAGCCTAGTACTAACCTGGGAAGATGCAGTAGTTGGGGAGCCACAGAAATAAATGTATTAGAAATACACATGGAACTCTAATTTAGTTTCCAGTTTTATTGGTGCACTGTAATCTAATCCTAGATATTTTGCACTTGCATAATACAATTTTGACACTAAAACATTCATAGCCTAATGTCATATGAAGGCCTATTGTAGTCTAACAGATGAGTTGCGTCTTCAGGAGAAATTTGTAAGAACAATCATTATTTACCACACCTGACTTAATAGGTTCATAGGTAAGTACTAGGCTAGGTGCCCTTGTGGGCCATTTTAAGCCTTGCTAATCCCCTTTTTTTGCTCAAAGTAACCTATCCCATTTGGTTATAGATTGGCTGTACCCATCCCATGGTCAATAATTATATATTATCCCTAATGGGAATAACTGAGACCATACCGTAGATAATTTGAGGGGATGCATGGGATAAAGCATTTAAATAAATGCCTCTGTCCATTAGTAGTACAGGGGGCAGTTCTGTGGTAAATTTTCTGTTTCCCATCCATATATCTTAGTTTTTACTGCTATGGACAGGGACCAACTTCGTTTTATATGGATGGAGAGTCTGTACCAGAGCAATGGTATCTTCTGCAAGATATGCCTGTCTCTCTAAACCATTTCATTGATGTTGCAGAAAAGGTTTAGATCCATATGCTATTTCTCATGCCATTTGACTTGCTGATGTACAGTAATTCCATCAGTAATGGGTTGGAGGATGCCAGATACAGGTCACCTCTTACAGTCTATAGGACACAGAGTATAGTGACAGTGCTTTGAGTCAGTCCATGTAGGACATGTTGTTTAGGCCCTGTATCCTTTAAGTAACATAACTACAGTGGATATAAAAAGTGTACACACCCCTGTTAAAATGCCAGATTTTTGTGATATAAAAAAATGAGACCACAATAAATCATTTCAAAACTTTATTATCTAACCCAGCAAGTGATTATAGTGCAAAACATTTTCTGAACTTTATCTGGGCTGCAGAATGGTAGTTTGACACATACATGTTGTAAACCTGTTTAATTTTGACAAGAAGCTATAAAAAGACCCTTGGGACTCAATAGTGTGATACCAGCAGTATCAGTAAGTCAGATTATAGTATTCTTAGAGAAATGCAGCACTTCCAAATATTCCTTGTCTTCATTTCAAATAAATCTTCTCAATGCAACTCTGGCATTATCTAATAATAATAAAGCTCCTGATTCTGATAAACTCTCTGCTGAGTTTTGCAAATTACTTTCCACCTGTCTTGCTATTTATGCATTGGTGTTATTTCAAGTTCTTTCTACGTCAGAGTCAGACATAAGCTCCCCCTTTCCCTTATGAATTGTAAACCAGATAACGATTTTAATGACTATTAAAATGTACAGGCCAATAGCCTTCTTTTTAACTTGTAAAAATGTTTTCCATCTGAAATACTATTTATACCACAGAAAAACAATTACAACAGTTAACCAGATTTTATAGAGAGTTATATTAAATTACCAGTATAATTTTTCAAAAGGAGAGGAAAATGTAAATAGTCATTCTCTAGCTCTCCATAAGGTTTTTAAGCTATTTAAGAAACAGTACAGTAATGAAACTTGCCAGTGTGATCAGACATGGTACAGATTTATCAAACATTATAAGATAACCAGTCTACTCCGTATTATTATTAGCGTAGTCCAAATTTTGAATGTGTATATAAAGTTGATTTGATTATTTAGACTCAAAAGTGAGGTGTACATTAGGGCTATCCTCTCTCACCAACCTTACTTTTGTTTGCATTTTAGTCATTATTGAACATTATAGAGCATACTGTAGAAATAAAATCAACAACAGGAAAGTATTTTCTATTAAATTTTCTATTTGCACATGTGATTTGAGCCATCTCTTCAATAATTTCATCATTGATGCATTTTTCAGTTGGCTCAAAAAATATACCTATAATTGTATATAAAATGCATCCTAACAAAACAAAGATATTGATGTTAGTCAAACATACTCCAACTATTTTTAAAAGTGATCTTGCTACCAAATTAAAATATTTATATCGCTGTACTATGTCTAGTTTATGACACTTAATTCATCAACCATTAAATGTATCTTTTGATAAAATGAAAGCAATAACGTACACATTGTAAAAAGTATATATAGCTGTATAGGGAGCATGCATTTTATAAAACAATTTTCCCATATTGGGTGTTTTTTCATTTAAAATCCTTTGTTCCTGTCTCATTATAGTTGAATACAAATGTTCACAATTGTGGTAAAATTTCATAGGAAGGAGTTTGAGCCCACATATTCCCTTTCCAGTAAATTTGGGTCTAAGTAGATGGCCCCAACATGCTTGTGTCATACAGCTAAGACTAATTACTTTCTTTGGCATTCACAAAGAAATGTCACTTCATTCAAATTATTTAGAAGTACTTTGCATGCAGGGCTCTCTATAATATACGTACCTATTTAGTTAAGATCTAGTAATCTGCCAATATTAGCCTATATGTAAACAAACTCAGGTAGATCTGGTATACACTCCATTTCCTTAGCAAGGCATACGCCTTGATAATTAGCTTCCAGAATCAATAAAATGGAAAGACATGACATTAGCATCAGTATTAGAGTTTTATGTAACATTTTACAGACTTCCATTTTTCTAAGTTTAGCTTAGCTTTGCTGAGTAAAACAACAATTAGTTTAACACAGATTTTTCCGTTTCTATATTAGTGCAACTTCTGGATAAATATATTTTACAATGCCCTTTTAATTATTATTTAGCTGGTTTAGTTGTTCCATAGAATAAAAATACATATAAAACTGGACTGACTAACAAATTTTGGAAATATAACTGCTTTCTAATCAAACTTTGCTTTCTTTTTGGAACAGAATCAATCAACACATTTTTTCCCTACAAAATATTGAGTACCTGAAAATGGGATGGTTCATTTTCTCCCAAACGGGATGTTGGTACAGGTATGGGGTCAAGGAAACCTAAATGGACAAGTGGTGGATGTGTCTCAGGATTGACCCATAAAGGAAAAAGACTAATCTTTTTGTTTGATTGTTTTTGCAGTCTGACAAATAAAAAAATAAGGAAATGCAAAAAAATGTGGTTGCAATCCAAGAAAAGAGTAACGCATGATGTACATATATACTGACCTGGGCAACAATTTCATTCACTGGCACTGCATTCATCTACTAGCAACATCCTGAGGTATGCTTCCTTGCTATGTGTGACTGTAAATATCAAACATTTCTAAAGAAAGTTATCAGTTACATTAGTGGAACTATTTCTGATAATACTGAGGCCTGGGAAGGTAAACAGTAACTTTAAGGTGGAATTCTTTTTTTTTTTTCATTGATAATCCATCTAATCTCATACTATGTGCATGGGTAAGTGTACAACAGCACTAGAGATATGATAATTCACTTTAACCACCATACTTGGTTCCTTAATTCTTTGTAGCTTCCTGCAGTGCATAATATGCATCAGACTCTAAGACAGGGGGGAGGGGGGGGTATTAAAAATTTGCAGGCAGCAGCAGCTTCTCAGACAGGTATTATTAACAGAAGTACAAAGTTCATTATTTGTGGCTGACTCGCATATAACACTGATCTTAAAGTATTAAACTCTGCCATGACCTCAAATGTGTTTGTCAAAAAATATAAGTTATTTGATATACAAATTCTGATGGAAATACAAAAGAAAACAATGCATGATGAACTTTCTATATTATGTGGTAAGACTTCAATAGACAGCATGAATATGCATCTTTGACTTCTTAAGGACTCTTTGTACATGCATTATCCAAATTCGCTTAGCACTGACAAATAAACACTGGGTTGTTTCTACTGAAAAATCTATCAGTTAACTGGCTATAACCATGAAGGAAAAAAATCATCATGTTATCATGCAGTTGTAAAGCTTTCAATGCATTTGCAAATATAATACTGGGGGCTTCAGATGAAGATAAAGCAAATTAAAAAGTGGATTGCTTTGGCAGACAGAAAATTCTTGTCATTGTCTAAAGAGTATTAATCACAATGGTACTTATTAAATCCAGGTAACATACCCACCACATTTCAAATATGTCCACAAAATGGGCAAAATAAATAAGTTTCTCAATATTTTACTGGCATTTTAACTCACTGGTGAGATGGTATATCCAAGAAAAGAAACCTCTTTGGTAAAACAGTGGGAAACTCCAAATGGAGCTATAGCTGCAAATCGTTGCACTTCATGAATGAAAGCCGTTGTATATGGCATGTCGGCTCTGTCCGTGTAACTTATTTCTTCTTTGCCATCAAAAACTGAGTGGATCTCACTGTAGCACTTCTCTGTAAAATGAAGATAATTATAATAGTTTTAGCAGAATATATTAAATCTAAATTGTTCCTTTCATTTACTGCACCTCAAGCAAACAACCACCTTTTACAATATCAATAAATAATTAAGTAAATAGGAAGATAGGCAAATAGATAAAATAGCAAAGTGTTGTTATACCAGTAAAGAGTATTTATGAATAAATAAATAAATAAATAGATAAATAAATACATAACTAGACAGATAAAATCACAGCATGTATTGTTATATTGATAAAGTCTGTTTGGTTAATTTGGCATTATATTTTTAAAGTGTATTCTTATTAGTAAGACTAGAATGACCCCTTACTAGTGGTGTTAGAAAGTTGTAAACTAAGATTATTAATTTCCCACCACAGACAAAACATTCTTAATGCTCTCACATTGTTTTGACAGGCTATGTAGCAATATTTTTACTGAATTATCCATGTGTGTGAATTATGGGTTCAAACATGATCTGCATGCCAAAATTTATGAACATTAGTAATGTCAACACAACAGTCATATTTCATCAATGTTAATAAGACTAACTGTGGATCATGTAGTTTCCATCTGACAATAGAATATCCACAGTTTCCTTCATTCTTCTGTATATCTATTTGACACTAAAATTATAATGTTTCTAATGTACTATTTCACAGATATTGATATGCAAATTTTATTACTGGTTAAGCTATACCATATTACAACAGTAGTCTCTATTGAATTCTTATTTTTTCTAGACTGGTCTTCTTGTTTATAACTTATATTGTTCTGCCATTTTTCCAAATCTGTTGAGACAGATGTAATTTATATTCTGTTTATAAATTATGTTTTTGTTACATTATGTGCTAATATATTTTTAATCAGTAAATTGTTCTACTCAATTTTTCATCTCCATTCACCACCCACCCCGCATCTGTCATCTGCCTTCCTGTACCACCATCAGATCATTCCAAATAAACCAGTGGCTTTTAACCAGATAATCGCAGACATGCTTCTTGCTGGTTAGGTCCCAGACTTCTCAGAGATTTTTTCCTTGTGGCAAAATTCCTAGAACCAGGAACTGAGGACCAAATAGGGAACAGTAGACATGGTGAAGGGATACATTTTACTGGGGTGATCACTTGTGTTCCCTAGTAAAGTCAGTGACATGTAATGATGTCAGCATGTGAAGTGCATGAATCCACCCACCTACAAGAGGACATTGTGGAACTCCACCAAGAGAGTTTCATCCTATAAGATTCTTTGATATCTGGTCTCCTGTAAAGGTTATACAGGCAGCAATCCTTCAATTACCCTCCTTTAGGATAATAGTGCTGGTGATGGGCCATATTATCCTACTCTTACCAGAAATGTTTCCATCAACCAGAGTATGTTTGCAAAATCAAGTCACCTGCATGCTTCTTTTTATGTTATTTTGTTTACTTTGGGGACTTCTCCATGGGACTACACTGAATATGACACTTACCATATGAACATTTCAACTTAATAAATTTAAATTTAAATATATATATATATATATATATATATATATATATATATATATATAATATATATATATATCAATCTATCTAGCTAGCTAAATCTAATCTATACATCGACATCTAGCTGTTTATGTATACCTATCCTCCATCTATCATTTATAATAACCATTAAGATATTTTCATTCATCTTCAGTATACAGCCATATGGGCCTCTCCTGCATTTACATTCTAAGGGTACAGAGTTTTAAGGACTATGCAGCCAAGGCTTGACTAACTGCAGGCAGGGTTTAAAAGTACATCTTTGGAATTCAAGTGGCAGATGAAAAGATGTTCTGAGTGACCATTTGATTGTACTAATGTGTGGATGGAGTGTTGCTTGTCCTGTTAAAAGCTAATTTCAAAAGGAAATGAGAAGTTAAACTCCCTGGGAGTCAGTGGTTCATATGAAAAGGACTGGTGAACATCTATAAGATCTGAGAAAACTGCAAATGGCCAGTGAAATTTGTATGTACTCATTGGGAGACTGGCCATGACGGTGAGAACAATTAACACTCCACTTCATGTTTTCAAGTTTTAATGCTTTCAGTTAAATAGAGAATTACTCATCTACTACTGATATGAAATTACCATCAACATATCCATTAATGTCAGCCTTTCACTCTTAAATGCAGACTCCCCCAACAGGTTTCCACCTTTACAAGCTCAATCCATTTAAGAGAAAACCATACACTATGGATTGTTATTAGCAGATAGCGAACATAACCCCTGCACCTTTCTTAACATACTGGAAAATATTAAGATACAACCAAACACCCTAATAGTGGGTGATTTCAACTACCCTGCCATTAACTGGGAAAACTACTCATGTACCAACACCTTTGCCCAACGGTTCTTAAATTCATGAATTCCAATGCCCTGGATCAACTAATCCATAGTCCCACCAGGGGCTCCAATATCCTAGACCTGGTAATTACCAACATGGGAAATCGATGCTCCACACCTATGGTCACCCCCTCATTGGTCAGGTCAGATCATAAGCTAATCACCCTTAACATCCACATCCCACCCCCACTCCCCAGTAAGGAAACCCCCATAAAAAAACTTCTCCAAAGCCAACTTCATGCTACTCAACTCAGAAGTGACAAACTTCATGACACCCATGCAGACGGGAAATGAAAGTTCGACTGCTGAGTCCTACACTAAGGCACTGTATGAGCACATCCACTCATGCATGAATCTTGCAATCTCAAATAGAACCAAGATGCTCTCCTCCAAAAAAAGGAAGCCGATCTGGTGGTCCCCTGCAATAAACAAACTTTACAACAAAAGGAAGAAACTGTTGCAGAAAAGAGGAAAATACCACGATGCAAAAAACTCCCTTACCAGCCTCAGTAAAAAGCTGAGATGCCTCGTAAAATCCTCCAAAGCTAGTTACGAAAATAAAAATGCCAAAGATTCCAAAGACAACCACAAGGCATTCTATAACTATGCCAAGAATCTAAATGGCAATGCTCAGATTTGCTCTGAGCTACAACAGAATGACATTAAATATACTGATCCCCAGGATATTGCCAATATCCTGTCAGATCGATCCAGTGCCATCTTCACCCCCCCCTCTCACCCCCTAAATGGCCCATCTTAATCCCGGATGATTGCCAAATTCCAGTAATAATGGCTACATAGGTAAAAAAGGCACTCTCCAAAGCTAAGAATACAGCATCCATGGGGCCAGATGACATACCAGGCTGTGTACTACATGAACTTCAAAATGAACTGGCACCTCACCTAAGTGTCATGTTTAATCATACCCTCACCTCAGGCTTTGTGCCCACTGAGTGGCGCACAGCTACAGTTATCCAACTCCACAAGTGGGGATCCACCTTGGATCCCGGGAACTACCGCCCCATCAGTCTGACGAGCCTGATCTGCAAGGCCATGGAACGTATTATCATGGAATTTATAAACAAAGATACTGGCAACCTTCAAACACTAGACCCCACCCAGTTTGGGTTCGTGAAGGGCCAATTTTGTCTCCTGAACCTGACTGACTTCTTCAAATCAGTCTCCAGAGCCATGGATGAGGGTAAGGCAGTCCACACAGCCTATCTAGACCTCGTCAAGGCCTTTGACACCATCCCCCATTTCTGGAATCATAGATAAACTTACTAAGCTGGGCATTAATCCCTACATCACTCGATGGGTTGCCAACTGGCTTACTGACAGAATCCACACTGTAAAAGTCGCCCTCCAAATCCAGCTCCAGACAAGTGACAAGTGGAGTGCCTCAGGGTTCAGTCCTGGGACCGCTCTTGTTTGGCATCTACTTCTCTGAAGGACAGGCCAACACTAAGGGACTTTGGCTAATAAAGTTCACAGATGACTGCAAACTGGGAGCCAATACTGAATCCCCAAATGATGTGGATACTCTACAAAAGGGCCTTACAGAAACAGATGCTTGGTGCCAGAGCCATGGGCTCAAGCTAAATGCCAAGAAATGTATAGTTATCCCCTTTGGGAAAAAACATGTACCCGTGAATTACCACATAGGTGGCAGTACACTAAACACCAAAAGTGTGATAAGAGACTTAGGGACACAGGTGGACAGTGGTCTCACCTTCAATAACCACATCGCCACAACAGTCAGGAAATCCTTCTATGAGGCACACCTCATCACTAAGGGCTTTTCATCCAGAAAAAAGGAGGTCATTGTCCCACTGTACTCATCCCTCATTAGACCCATTATAGAATACAATGCCCCATTTGGTATGTACCTCTCAGGACATCTGCAACAACTGGAAAGGCCACAGAAATACCTCACTAAAAGAATCACAGGCCTAAAGCGGATGCCCTATACTGACCTCCTTAAAAAACTCCAGCTATACTCTGTCACATATCGTCTACTCAGAGGCCATCTCTGCTTAACATACAGAGCCATGTCAAACCCAGAGCTGTTGGACATGCTACACTTAAAGAAATCCCAATCCCTCAGAGCCACATGCTCCAGGGATCTAAACCTTGTCACCACAATAAACAAAACATGCTGGAGGGATAGGTTCCTGACCCAGAGACTCCCCAGGCTATGAAATAGACTCCCCATACATGTCAAGCAGAGCACCTCCTTGGCCCTCATCAAAAGAAACCTTGACGATTGGATGGGAGAAAGGAAATTCACCCCAGGGGTCACGTCAGTCGACCTGCTAGACAGGGGTCCAGGGAAGTAGTGTGGGAAGAACTAGCCAGGGAATTGTTATGGCTAGGCTTGTATAGGCCCTAGGGCCAATAACCTAGTACCAACCTATGAACCTATGAACCTGAGTGCAAACCATTAGCACCAGTAACCACAATCAGCACCTCTGTGGCCTGACACTTGAAATCTGAAAACCACACCCTTTATAATAATTATCTGACCCCATATCAATAGATAAGAATCAGGATGTTCTAAGTATTTTCTCTACCACTAACTTGTTCATCAGTAAAGAAGTCTAAGAATGTTACTTTACATTACTATTTCCCAGCAATTTCCTTCAGCCCTCCCCCCATTTTAAGAAGAAGAATGCAAAGTCTTAGAACACCCTGCTCTAGATAGTTAAATCTGTTCCTGTACCCTTTAAGGAAAGGGACTAAACTTGGCATCACTGACAATCAATAATACTGACAGCTTAAAAGACCAAGTTTGTACACTCAGAAAGCATGCTTTACTGAAGTTATCAAAATATACAAAACAAACAGAAAATATTCACTAGCAAAAGAAATTATATAAAGAAATTACCCCATTTTGGTCACATGCAGTCTCATAGACATCTCACATCTCTTTCTGAAGAAATGGTTCATACATACATAATGGTTATAATAAAGGCCAATCTGTCTGATTTCCTGAACTGTTCACAGTATGTCACAGCTTGACAGTCTGCAGGTTTCAATCACATCTTGAGGAAAAAAACAATCAACAGCCTAATGTCCTTTCAGTCTCCTAAATTATGAAGTACTTGTTCCTTTTTCCATACAAAGGAATAACTGAATACTGAGCAATGCACCCTTAATTCCATTAGAAGAGGCACATTAAGTGTCAGGTTAAAAATCAATGTTTTTTGTTAACAATCATTCCAAATTAAAAACACATTAATGAGCAATGCCACTGAAGTCAATAGATGGTACAAAACATAGCATGTTTGTGGGGCCAAGCAAGGCTTCCTGAACACCCCGTCCATCCTGCATCTTTAAATATACTAATGAGCCTGTACAGGAGTGGAAAAAGGATAAGTTCCATTATCCCTAATGTCCCTGTGATCTCATTTGTAAATTGCAAGGATTTAATCAACAGGGAATCAACCAACAAAGCAGGTGTTTAGTATTCTGACAAAATGCAACTTAGCATGTAACATATCTCTCTTATTCTTCGTGACATTGTGCTAACACTAATTCTCTTGGAAATGCAACTAACAAGTTTTTATCAACATGTACCAGCTGAACTAAATGCTTTTCTTCAAACATGACATATTTTCCCCTTCATTCTGTATTGTTTACCAAACCATGCCCCTCACCTGCATTTTAATAAATCATATTCTGTTCAAACTTAACATTTCTCAATCAACTCTCACAGCTGTCTTTACTAAATTTAGTCACACATTGTACTAAAAATATGCTTAGTACTTTTTCATACTTACATAATGATCAGGCCTTACAATTCCCCCATAACAGGATTCAACTCCCTTGAAATGATACATTATAAACATATGATGAACAGTACAGAGAGACATTACATAACTATTTCTATAAATCCATTCTCCTTTTTCCAATACTGTGACCCTCATATACTTGGCCTTCCTGATCTCTGTTATCTTCAAACAGATCAATGTGACACAGATTTCCACAAATACATCTCTGTGTTTCCTTAAAAGAAGACCAATCACAGACTCCGTAGGCTGACTGTATCTGGCTATCCAGTCCTTCTGTAGACACTCCTACATTCTTTGACACAACACCCCACTACCCCTCAGCTCTCTCCTTCCATCTCAGACACATTCAGTATCTCTTCTGTTTAGGTCCCTTCATCAATCTTTCTCTCTCCTTCTCTTTCTCCAGATCAGACTGAACTGGACATTCCTTCCGCTGTGCCAGCTAATCTATAGCTGCATTTGCCAACATTTCCCCATTACAAGCTTGCACAAATCACTGAACTTTTTTACATTATATTTCTGTCATAAAAATTGCTTCCTACAAGATCTCTGTCCATACCACTTGTCCCCCTCCATATAACCATTAACATTGGTGGGTATGTATATGGCTGTCCCTACTCTCATGTTCCATACTGCAGTTTCCAACTGCAACTGTGGACCTGCAGTGACTATCTTCAATACTTTTATATATCATCCTTTGTCACTGCTGTCTATTTTAATAGCCACATTTAAATAACATTATTGAAACTTCACCAGAATGTCTTGGTCTATTCTCCCATGTTCATAAACTCTCCAGTTTGTGTGTTAGATTAATCTGACCATCAATACTAGGCTCAAAGGTTTTCGTCACAGAATTGTTCACAAAACACACATTCTCTACATCTTCTAGGCTTTCCTTCATGCCTGTAGTGCAGACATTCTGTCTGCCCCATGCTCTGCATCATCTTATCTCACCATCATTGAATCAAACACTGTAAATAATTCAGCTGTGTCCCCTTTATTTTTAATCCTTTCATCTAATTGTTGAATTCTTATATTTGCTGCTTCAACCACCTCCTGTACTATTGTCTCTTCTCAGTCCATCTCACCCCACTCACTATGGAATGTTCCCATATCCAGCGAGCCCCTTCACATACGTATTTTATCTACCTTTTCTTCCAATGTATATACTCACTCCCTATCAAAAGATTGAAATGTTCACTAACTGTTTTACCTAACATCAGAACTCTCTTCATGTCATTTATACAAGCTCTCATTCCCCTGTATATACAATTTATAGAAAAAAATCAAATTAAACATGGAATTAAGCTCTTAAACTGACATTATACTGATGGTCTCAACTGTATGATGCTCCCCATTATACAGAGTTAAAATCTTGATGAGTGCATGGGAAACAGAAACTTCACCCCAGAGATACTCCAGTGTCTCTACTAGACAGAGGCACTGGAAGCTAAGGTCGGGAGGCACTATGTCAGGGTAATCCTACGGCTAGGCTTGTAAAGCCCCAGGGC
Source organism: Protopterus annectens (assembly GCF_019279795.1). Lineage (NCBI taxonomy): Eukaryota > Metazoa > Chordata > Ceratodontiformes > Protopteridae > Protopterus > Protopterus annectens. The sequence continues at coordinate 1,773,743,680 of NC_056741.1, read as the reverse complement.
CATTAGCCTAGTACACACCTATGAAGAAAGGAAAAATTGCAAAGTCAAAAAAAGTCACTAAAAAAAAAAAGCAGACCTAGATAAGAGGGAAACATGCCCATAACAAGTGGACCCCATCTTATCAGCTGGGAATGGCTGGCACAGATTTACTAGCTGTGCCCTTCTTCCCAGACTATCAGGTAATTAATGCCACCAGGACACTCCAAAGCCAGCTACTCTAAGGCTCTTACAAGGGTACCCAATTATACTGAGTAAAACTAATATTAATACAAATGGTAATGTTGACCAAACAGCAAGGCTTTCAGGAGTGGCCATAGTGTTGCTAAATAAATATAAGTACTCTCATACGGTAAGATATTCTCTAAAGGACCAGCTACAATGAAAAGTTTAAATATATTTAATGATAAATAATAAAACAACCTGAAAGTACTCAATAAATATTTACAATAAACACCAGAGTTTCAGCCATAGGAAATATTACAATAATGCAGATGAATAGATTCACACAGATACAGAAAACAGTACTTAACTAATCTCACTATATTTTCCTGACTGATCTAAAGAATTACTATTCCCTGGTTACTTAATAAAGCAAGACAAGATGAAGTAAGTGAGTGATCCTTCTATGTTGTCAGGTTTCAAAAACAGACTGCTCTAAGACTTCTGTCTCATCTAGTATTTAAACATAATTTTAGTGCTAGATTACAGAATGACATCACATACATCTGTTCACCTGACTTCTGGTTCCCATACTAATCCCCTTTACTAGAAACTGAACTAGAATCTCGTACATATGTGTTACCATATATACAGATAGAGCTTTGCTAAAATGTGTTATATCACCTCAAAGTCATAAAACCATTTCAGCACTTCTACCCTTCTGGGGTTACCATTAGTTCACTGCTAAGGACAATACAGCAGGATACTTACTCCTTGTTTTCACAGACATTTTGTCTCTGGCTGCAGTCAGAACTGTAAGATACAATATTTATGGCCTAAACCAGGTAATTTAATTTCAGCCTATATTTCAAAGTTAGCTGGACTGAGATTAACCTTGTCACTTCCAGTATCCTCTGTTACAATATTAATTTCAACAGTTACCATACAGTCTGACATACAGGTGCATTTTTTCTGTCCAGCAGGACCCACTGTTGGTACATTGTTTATCACAAGCAACTTTACAAATACATTTTCATCACAAGCACCTGGACAAATCAGTTTGATATACAAATGACATATACAAAACTCCAGCTATCTATCCTGGCATATGTTACACATCCACTGCCCTACTTCTTCTGGCATAGCTGGCAATACCTCATATTGTCACATGATAATAAAGTAGTGGAAAAGTAAATTGGACAGATAGAGGTTGGAACAATTATTCCAGATCTCTTATAACACAGTAAGGTGGCTAGATCAAGGTATAAATCCTTTATTTGCTTAACTTTAGCTGTTTTCATTTGCAGTGTGAATGCAAACTCACTGAGCCACTAAAGCACAAAATACACAGCTAGTATTGTTTTATTGCAGGAAGGTAAGTTTCTTGCACCACTCCTTGAGGCTGCTTTTATCCCTTATGTTCCCTTAATTGCTTATTTATTTTCTTATGTATCCTTTGTTGACCAGGTTAGTCCCAGTAGGCTACTGTCTTCTTTTCAGCGAAGGCCTGAAGTGGTACTTATACTATCAGAGTAAATTTGGCCAAGAAATCAGGACACTTTTCCTACTCTTTCCAAGAGGTGCCATGAGATCTTTATATCTACCTGTGCTAACTGCATCTCAATCAGATGGAACCTAAGTTTAATATCTCACTTAAAGGACTGCAGTCAGGAGTGTAGCACCCCTCCCCGTGTTACATTGCATTGTCAGTAATTCATCTACCTTGTGTGGGAATCAAACTCACAGCATTTTGCACCAAAGGTAAGTGGGTAACCTGTTGTGCAACTAACACAAACTCTATTGACACACAACTATGTAGAAAAGCAAATCCCCATGCAAGGGTAACAAACAAATTAGCCTCACAAATGTGAGGCGTCACCACAGGTGCGAAAATGTTATCTGAAATGGACCCAGACACTTGGAATCCACTGTCAACAGATGTCAGGTAACTAAATGCTCTAAAAACATTCAAAGCAAAGCTAAAATAACATTTGATTACTGAGTCCAAATGGTAATGCTTTTAAGACAATGAATAATTGTGTGTCTCTTGCATAAGCCAATATATCATTTCCACCTAAAACCTAATTTGTTTTAGAAAACTGATGGCATTTTCAATGGTACCCTTTATTCTTTAAAATGTCGGCTTCAAATTGTATTCTCTAATGAGACAGGCTGTGTCATATCATCTCTGGTCATGACTGAAAGGGGTCTGTTGGTCAGTTCACCTACCTGGTTGTCAAATTATAAGTAAATAAATGACACAGTTAAATAACAAAACATTAAATGATTTTGGGCGCTTATAACTTTGAGAAAACATGATAGTGATGATAACTGATGGCAGACAATAACTGACTACAGGTAGGATAACCTATGAGGTCATCATTTGGATATCTAGACACAAACTGATATATATATATATATCTATATATATATCTATATATATATATATATATATATATATATATATATATATATATATATATACACATACATATATATATATATATATATATATATATATATATATATAGGTTCATAGGTTCATACTAGGCTATCTGCCCGAGGGCATTTACAAGCCTAGCCCATAGTTTTGTGGCTTACGCCACCCCTTTAGTATGGGGAACTATACCAATTATTTTGCTGTGCCTCTGTCGAGCAGTGACACTGAGGTAATCCCTGGGGTATATCTGCGATCTCCCATCCGTTGGTCAAGATTTCTCTTGAACAAGGCCAGCGAGGTGCTCTGCCTCACATATACCGGGATTTTATTCCACAGCATAGGGAGTCTTTGGGTGATGAATCTATCCCTCCAGCACGTCCTATTAATAGCCGTGTCGAGGTTTAAGTATCCCGCCCTTGTGGCTCTGACGGATCTAGATTTTTTGAGGTGAAGCATATTCATCAAATCTGGGTTTGACATGGCCTTGTATGTTAGGCAAAGGTCACCTCTGAGCAAGCGTGGCGACTGAATAGAGCTGGAGTTCTTTCAGTCGGGCAGCATAGGACAGATGTTTGAGACCCTTTATCCTTTTGGTGAGGAACTTTTGTGGCCTCTCCAGCTGCTGCAAGTGTCGGGTCAGATACATTCCGAATGGGGCATTGTACTCAATCATTGGTCTGATGAGTGATGAGTATAGGGAGACTATGACCTCCCTTGATCTAGATGAGAATCCCTTCATGATAAGGTGGGCAATGTAGAAGGTCTTCCTAACTACTTTAGCTACATGGGTGTCGAATGACAGACTACTATCAACCTGGGTCCCCAGGTCCCTGATAACTTCTTCTGTGCTCAGTGGATTGCCACCTATTTGGTAGCTAGGGGTAACCTTGTTTTTCCCGAAGGGTATGACTATGCATTTTTTGGCATTTAACTTTAGGCCATGGCTCTGGCACCAGTTATCCGTTTCTGTGAGACCCTTCTGAAGGATATCTGTGTCAGATGTGTTTTCTACTATGGCCCAGTTTGCAGTCATCTGCAAACTTTGTCAGCCATAACCCTCCTGTGTTTGCTTGAACTTGGAAAAGTAGATGCCAAACAAGAGTGGGCCCAGGACTGAGCCCTGTGGTACACCACTTGTGACAGGCTTTGAGTCTGACATGGCGCCAGCAACTCTGACCCTGTGGGTACTGTCACTCAGCCAGTTTGCAACCCATCTTGTGATGTATGGGTTAACATTTAAGCTGATGAGTTTTTCAATGATACCCGAGTGGGGTATTGTATCAAAGGCCTTCGCCAGATCGAGGTAGGCTGTATGGACTGCCTTTCCCTCATCAATGGCTTTGGTGACTGTTTCGAAAAAGTCAACCAAGTTTAGAGGGCATGATCTGCCTTTGACAAAGCCAAACTGGGATGGATCCAAAGTCTGCAAATTCCCTATGTCTTTATTTATGAGGTCCATTATGATCCTCTCCATGGCTTTGCAGATAAGGCTTATCAAGCTAATGGGCCGGTAATTTCCAGGGTCGGTGAAGGCACCGCCTTTGTGAAGTGGGACCACAGTTGCAGTGCGCCACTCCCTGGGTACGTATCCAGAGGTAAGACTATGATTAAACAGCTGTCCTAGCCGTGGGTTTAATTCCTCGTTGAGTTGTTGGAGCACACAGCCGGGGACACCAGCCATAAACAAACTCTACAACAAAAGGAGGAAGCTACTACAAGATAGAGCAAAATCCTTAAAAGGTATGACACCCTTGACCATGTTCGTGATGATGAGATCAAGTATGTTTTCTCCTCTTGTGGGGATGGTGACTAGTTGTTCCATGGCATTTGAGTTTATGAATTCCAGGAACTTTTGGGCTAGGGTGTTTGGGCTTGAGTAGTGTTCCCAGTCTATATTAGGGTAATTGAAGTCACCTAGTATGATGGTGTTTGGTGATACATTTATCCCCTCTAGTGTTTTCAGGAAGGCCATGTGAGGTTCCTGAGTTTGTGAGGGTGGCCTGTAACATGCTACAATTTGCAGAGCAGTCTTGCCTATGGTTAATTGCACCTGGATGGTCTCCGATGCATCGTGCGTTGCCACCAGTCTTGCGGTGTGGGTGTCCTTGATGAATATGGATACCCCCCCCTCCTTTCTTGGTATTGTCCGGATTTTGGGGCGGAACGCATGATAAGAGGTAAAACCTGATAGTGCTGGGGTGCTCTCAGGAGCCTTGAACCAGGTTTCTGTCACTGCACAGACATCGATGTTCTCCATACTGAGAAGGGCCTCGAGTGCGTGCATTTTGAGATTTAGACTTCTGGCATTGAGCAGCATTACCCTTAGTTTTTTTCCTTTTTTGTGTTCTAGGGTGGTAGGTTTAGAATTTGAGCCTTGCCTAGAAAAGGCACTATGGGGGTGGCAAGAGCCTTTGCCAATATCCGGAATCCCAGGGGTGACAGGTGCAAGCCATCCCTTGCGAAGCAGCGTGGCTTGTCGAGCATGTCATCCCAGGCAGACAGACATTGGATCCCCTTTGAATGACACCAGAGTTTAAGCCAATTGTTAAAGCTGATCATATTATCTCTGTATTGTGGCATCATTCTTGGTGAAGGTAGGATACTGCTCAAGGTCAGGGTCATACCTGCCTGGGCTACATAATCAGAGAGCTCCTCAATGTCTCTTTTCATGTAGTCCAAGGAGGTACGTCTCAGGTCGTTTACACCAGCGTGGACAATGACTGAGTCGTATTTGTACCTGCTGTTGAGAGACCTGAGTGCTTGCGTTATGTGGCGGATTCTAGCGCCCGACAGGCAGCTTACTGTGACCTTCTCCTTACTCAGTCTGGTAAGCGGGACGTCAGTGTGTCTGACTATGGAGTCACCAATGACTAGTGTGTCTGGCATTGTGTTTGGCCTTAAGGGCTGTGACTGTTTGACACTCTGACTGTGAGGTCTATGTGTTGCAGGTGTTGTGTTCTGAGGTGGTGGTTGTTTGGGTGTCTGCTTTGGTGGCCTCTGCTGTTTTGGTAGATTTTTGATCAGAGCCGCCGAGGATGTCTTTGTGTGTTTATGTGTATGATTTGAGGTTGTGATGGTACTATGTGAGACTGGGTCTATAGTGTGTGTGGTAACCTTCTCCTCCTGACTGGTCTTGCCAGTCCTATGTTGAGAGAGCTCAGCCTCCAGTTTGGCCGTATAGTTGCATCTCTCGCATGTATTTGTGTTTTGTGGGAGGAGGAGAGGGTTTTCTGTGTACATGAGGCAATTGTAACATTGCCTCAATATTCCCAGGTTCACCAGCTGAGCAGGAGAGGACACTAGCAACTGATCCCTCGACATGCTAGAAGGACTAGACAAAAACTTTAAAAGAGATTCCGGGGACGTGGGTGACCGAGAAATGGGGTTTGCCTTTTGGGGTGCTATCTATAAGAGTGCCGTATCAAGGTAATAAGTACTGTAGGAGCAAGTGCTAGGTTTAACAGATAGAGAAAAGTCTACTTGGAGTCAAGTAGAGATGATCTTTTTAGGTATTAGAAAAAGCGCTAGTAACAGGGATGCTTAAAGGTAAGATTGAAAAGAATGCACTCTGCAGTGTGCACTAGAGAAGTTAGATATGAAAGTAGGTAACTTGAGTTTTACCTGTTTAAAAAGTTAAGGTTTAGTGGAGAGTTACTATTTTTAAAACAGCAAGATGGACTGAAAGGGGTGGTTACTTTTGTATTTTGGTACTATGAAATACTGTAGGATGGCCTATAAATTTAAATAATTGAAGGGGTGGGATTTCAAAAGTGATGGTTTTGTGATTACTCACATAAGCCAGTGAAAGTAGAGAGAAATGAGATATATGGTCAGATTAACATAAGAGGCGGGCAACTAGAAAGACAGTGGTATTTAACAAGACAACTTAAATGGGTGGGAGGGGAAAAATTCTGCCTGACTCAGAACAGAGAGAGCTGTGGTCTCTTTTGAAGTTTTAATATGCTGTTAAAACAGAATACAAGCAAAACACAAGGTAAAGAAAACAAACTACAGTATTCAAAATATAGAAAGGCAATACAGAAATACAAAAAATAACAGCAAACTAACCCTTCATTCACAGCAAAGTGTAGCAGAGTCTGGATGAGCCTTTCTGGTAAAAGCAGGAATGCTATGCTATATATATACATATATAGCATAGCACTTCTTGATCAGACCTAGCTAAGAAGGCCAAGACATTTTTATAACTCATGAACAACAGCTTATTGACCTTTCTACATTTTTAAAGAGCAATGTTTTATTGTGCATTCCCAAGATAGTGAGCTGAAACACTTTTATTCCTTCAGGAGGAATTTGAATATATCCCATGATACTTTGTTTAAAGGAGGTTTGCTGATGTAGCTCTAGACATATTTTCTACTTTTCCTGATTGAGTCAGTGTAACAAAGGAATAGTTCTTGCACAAACATAGAAATCATGCTGGCAATGATTTCCTATGGAAAAAGCAATTGGTGTGATACCCCTCAATGTCTTGTGTTTCAGGAACTTGACACTCATGCAATTTTCTCTCAGCCACCTGCAGTTATCCTGAAGCTGATCTTCGTTTTGTCCCAGGTTTGATTCTTTTGGTTTCTATCTGACTAATGTGTAGTTTTATGTAAGAATGTGCTGTTCAGGTGTCCTTAAAAGAAACAGTTCGGCTTACTGGATTTACTTTTTTAGCAAATGAAAATGCTACTCACACAGCAGTGAGAGATTAACAAACAAATAAAAAAGAAACTGTGCTTTTCATAATACCTGCCTTCAAATCACAGTATCTTATCAGTAGTTTGCAACAGTGAAAATTTGTACCTTGAATATCAGGGTATGTCATCAGAACAAGCAATGACCATAATGTCGCAGAAGCCTGTGTATTAGATCCTGCTTCCAGTAGATCAAACATTAAAGAATGCAAGTTTTCATCAGTAAATGAAGACCCGTCATTTTGTCTCTACAACAAGCAAATGAAAGTTAATGTCAGACACATCCATGACAAATGATTGTTATAGTCTTGTATCTTTCTACCACCATAGAGTGTAGCAAAGGTTATTGTACTATTTTAAAACTGTTTGTTGTTTTAGATCTGTACATTACTTACCAATTTATTGGTGTAAATCAGGAGATACATTTAAGATGTACAGAGATTGTACTTAACATGCTCTTTAGGGGAGTTCTACAACAAACCATATAATTCATCTGTAGTCAGATTTGGATTGGCCTTGGGAATATCTAATGGAAAAATGTACATACAACCAGTATGACATAATTATTACACCTGTTAAAATGCACAACAACTTTACACTTGTCTTTGAGAGAACAATTAATAATAAAATTGAGCTGTTTTAGCAACATTTACAGCAGTATATGTTGCAATATTTTAAATACTTTTAATTCCTGAAATAAATATTTCATATGGTGTCTGTTATGTTGTCTACTTAGAAAAATTTTAAATGACAGGCATACATATTCTTTAACCATCATTTGTACACATGTGGGGTTAAAATGTAAAAATGCTAGAATTCATTTTTCTGCAAACAGAAATATTAACTATAGAAGAAAAAGAAGATTAATTTTAGTGTGACCTTAATCTACAGTAAAACAAAACACAACTTATTGAAAACAATGAAGTTGCAATGTCATCCCCTCACATCATTTATTTTACTTGGGGACTTACTTGGTTTCCTTAACATTGTAGCAGAAAGGACATCATCATCATTTTCATCAGCCCCCTTTTTCCCATTTTCTAGACGGGTTTCCAGTGTTGCATCAACTGTCATCATCTCTCTCTCAGTTCAGCGTCACTCTGCTACCTTATTTGACAGGTATCTTGCTGACGAAAAGATATTGATGACGTTGTTTAATATGGGGAATTGTTCTGGTTTGTATATGAGTTTGTGGCAAGTGACCATTTGGAAGAGAGCTGTGGTTTGGGGTAGTTCTATCTAGTTTAAATGTTTGAGTGCCAGGCAGTAGTGTGCCCTATAAGGATTGTTTGTTTGTGGTGAATTTCGCAACTTTGTTATAACATTGGTTTATGAGGCTCACCTGGGTAGCATTCATGTCCATCAGTATTGAAGAGGAATAGAGAAGTGTGGCAGCATTAGTTAGGCAAGGAGCAATCTGTCATACATGCATATGTATATATCTATATATATATATATAAATATATATATATGTACACACCAAAAGAATCAAGTGCACGTCGCCAAAAATGGTGCATGGAGTGAAATACAAAGCTCCAAAACAAAAGATTCCAGCACTCAAAATAGCAAAGCTGATAAATCCAATATCGGATAAAGTAATTAGACCCAAAAGCACTTTAGAGGTACAAAAGTACTTTTAATATAAGACGGAACAAACATTCAGGTAGCTCCATCATGCAGCCATTCGGCTGAGCTGAAGAAAAACACAGATGGGTGACCGATTTTGCCCCCTGGCCTCGTCAGTGTAAAATTACAAGCAAGCATCACACCAGCCCATGTTTTATAGTGAGGAGATTTCTGGCAATGACAGTTACACTGAAAAAATAAATAAAATATATTAAACAAAAAAATCAAAAAAACAAATAAATATATACATACATATGTATATAAAGTATATAGCATATACATAATAGTATAAATGTTAATCTCCATATTCAATATATTATCATACTTTTAAATAGAAAAAACACTATTGAATATTAACTTTAAACTGTACATGAATAAATACCAAAAAGTATATAATCTCGTACAACTACATATATCCATTAATGAGTATGACAAAACAGTTATTAGATATAAACTAAAAAACTGTTAGGAAAGAGTAAAAGTAAATAAGGAAGGAAAAAGGGGGGAGGGGGGGTTTTATTTACCAGTGATCATTGAGACCAAGTTTGTACAGAGCCCTAAGCTTAATCATCCACGTTCTTTCTTTTTTATCCAAAATTTCATGTTTGCTTAAATCAGATAATCTACTACCCTTGATAGCATCAATACCAACAAAGAGAAATGAAGCAGTGTTATGGTCACATAAATGTTTATACACAGCACTTCTTACGCGTTTACAATTGATATCACTCAAATGTAAAGCAATTCTGCTCTTCAAACTTCTAGAGGTTTGACCAATATAAAAGGCACCACATAGGCTTACTACCATGTATATCACCCATTCTGTGTGGCAAGTGATAAGATGCTTAATATCAAAAACTTTAGAAGTATTAACAGAAGTGAAAGATTTGGTTGGTGACATCACCTTACAGTATACACAATTACCACAGGCATGTGAACCAGTTGGTAAGCCTCTGGATATACCATCCTTAGGCCAATCAATCTGTTTAAACCAAGAAAGGGATTCCCTTAAGTTCTTACCCTATCTAAAACTATATAAACATCTAGAATCCAAAAGCTGGTCAAAAAAAGGATCCAATTTGAGCACTTCCCAATGGTTATCTAGAACAGTCCGTATGTTGAAAAAAAAATTGTTCCATAATTAACCACAAATCTAACATTTTGATTGGACCTAGGTTTAAATGTGCTAGAGTTATCTGAATTGAAATTGGTTGATTTCAAAAATTCATGCCGGGAATAGTTAAGAGCCATCGATTTTTGTATTTGGATGTTAAACTTGTCATAACCTCTTTTAATGAATCTATCACTCATGTTATTCAATTCCATCTTGTAATCTTCTTGTTCATTACATATACGCTTAAGTCTGCAAAACTGCGACTTAGGTATATTATGGGTGATGTGTTTTGGATGGCAACTACTTGCCTCTAATATACCATTCTTAGTAAACTGTTTATGAAAAATGCCTGTATTAATAGTACCATCAGTTACTTTGGTTACCTATACATCCAGAATATCAATATTACTCATCTCTATTCTATCAGTGAATTTTAAACTAAGAGTATTAGAATTGAGATATTTTACAAAATCCTTCCCACCTTCCAAGTTTCCAGACCAGACACCCCAGCAATCATCCAAATAGTGAAGCCACATCACCAGATCTTTCTTAAAAATATTTTTATCTGAATATATAAGTTGCCACTCAAGATATCCCATATAAAGGTCCACATAGATGGGTGCGAATGTGGCGCCCATGGCAGTTCCTCTCATTTGTAGGTAACATTCACCGCAAAAGTAGAAAACATTATATTTCAGTACTATCTTAACCAACGCAATCAAGAATTCAATGTGGGTATGGCTATATTTCCCATAAAAGGTAAGCCAGTGTCTGAGAGCTAAAATACCACCATGGTGCGGAATGTTTGTGTATAATGATTGCACATCAAGTGTGCAAAGGAAACAATCAGGGTCAACTTGCAAATCGTCCATGAGACATAAAAAGTCACTAGAATCTTTAATCCTGGCTCTAACAAGTCCTAACAAAGGTTTTAATTGTTGTTCCAAATAAACAGACAAAGGTTCTGTCAAAGATCCACGTCCTGAGACAGTGGGTCTTCTAGGAGGGTTATTTATAGCTTTGTGAATTTTGGGGAGAATGTGGAACCTCTGGGGTTTTGAATTGTCCACTGTCAGTTGTCTATGCAGGGAATCTGATATATCCACATTTGTGACTGCAGTATGCAAAAATTCATCAATCTTTTTCTTAAAGTCCATAGTAGGATCTAAAGGTAGCTTATAATAAAAATCTAATATCATTCAACCGTTTATGAGCTTCAGTTAGATAATCTTTCTTAGACCACATGACTACATTTATCAGCCCCCTTTATCAGCAGTCACTATTATTATGTCATGATTATTTTTAAGATGTGTTAATGCCTGTCTTTCTTGTTTTGTTAAATTATCACCAAACTCCCTAAATATAGAGTTTTGTCCCATATGTAGCTCAAGTAAAACTAAATCCTCAAACAACTTAACATGAGGATGGTATGGTGGTTGAAAAGTAGATTTTCTGAAATGAAAAGGGACAAGAAGATCAGCAGTGTTAGTAACATTTTCAGTATCAGATTTATTACTGAAAAAAATATTTAAGATTTAAATTCCTGCAAAATTGTTTTAAATCAAGACATGATTCATGTTCAGAAACAAAACAAGAAGGTACATAGCTAGATCCTTTATTAAGCACACTTTTTTCAAAAGGTGTCAACACATAGTCAGTTAAATTGATAATGAGATCATCCATGTCTGCATGACCATTAAGTTCTACATTTTGGTAAGGTCCCTGAATATTTGTTCCATGTTGCTCCCTGGTCTGCCTGCTGTGCTTCTGCCCTCCTCTTCTAAAGGGCCTATTCTGCCCCTCAATCTATTATGTAAAGGTGAAATTTGTTCCTCCAAACCTTCTGTCTCAGTATCAGTACTTGGGGGATTCGAGAAAACATCAGAGGTACTAGAATCAGTAGTCAAATCAATGGTTCTGGTAAGCTTAAGTATAGATCTATTTATTTTATGCTTTTGTTTAAAATGCTTATTAGCAGGTTCTGAGAACCTGACAGATCTCTTCATTGATTTCCAAGAATAAACGGTATTATTTTTGACATCACCCATATCTTGGTTAAATTTCTTAAGCGTTTTATTTTTTATTTCTTTCTCAAAATCATTCACCTCAGTCAAATAAGTCTCATACAATTTGTTATAGTCACTTTGATTATCGTGCTGTTGTATTGTATCAAGACAATCATCAAGTTTCCCCTTCATTCCCACAAGTGCACTTTCATAATATTCAATAAGTAATTCAATGAACAATTTGGACGCTGTGTTTTGTATACAACGCCATTTGTTCATGAAGTCAAGATTATCTTTCCCAACACCTGGTTCCAAGTAAACACGTAAACCACACGGAACTATCTCAGCCCTTTTATATGCTTTTAGTAGTTTAATATCCCAAGTAGTTGAATGATACTTCTTGGTATGTAGTGTTAATTCTTTAAACAAATGTGATATACTAAAAGTCTCACTCACCCCTATAAAATTGTTGTTGCTGGTGATGCCATTTTGACCCTCAAAGAAGGCCAAATCATCCATATCTTACAATAAGTTTGTAACAAAAGCACAAAGGTTGTCTCCATTAGCTATGAATGTATAGAGTCCCAATTCAATGAGTCACGAAAAAGAAATGTAATCCAAATGTTCAAAAACGCAACAGCACTACAAGTATAAACACACCAAAAGAATCAAGTGCACATTGCCAAAACTGGTGCATGGAGTGAAACACAAAGTTCCAAAACAAAAGATTCCAGCACACAAAATAGTAAAGCTGATAAATCCAATATCGGATAAAGTAATTAGACCCAAAAGCACTTTAGAGGTACAAAGGTGAGGGACAAATTTCACCTTTACATAAGAGATCGGGGGGCAGAATAGGCCCTTTAGAAGAGGAGGGCAGAAGAACTGCAGGCAGGCCAGGGAGCAACATGGAACAAATATTCAGGGACCTTACCAAAATGTAGAACTTAATGTTCATGCAGACATGGAATGATCTCATAGTCAATTTAACTGACTATGTGTTGACACCTTTTGAAAAAAGTCTGCTTAATAAAGGATCTAGCTATGTACCTTCTTGTTTGTTTCTGAATATGAATCATGTCTTGATTTAAAACAATTTTGCAGGAATTTAAATCTTAAATATTTTTTCAGTAATAAATCCGATACTGAAGATGTTACTAACACTGCTGATTTTCTTGACCCTTTTCATTTCAGAAAATTTACTTTTCAACCACCATACCATCCTCGTGTTAAGTTGTTTGAGGATTTGGTTTTACATGAGCTACATATGTGACAAAACTCTATATTTAGGGAGTTTGGTGATAATTTAACAAAACAAGAAAGACAGGCACTAACACGTCTTAAAAATAATCATGACATAATAATAGTGAATGCTGATAAAGGGGGCTGATAAATGTAGTCATCTGGTCTAAGAAAGATTATCTAACTGAAGCTCATAAACGGTTGAATGATGTTAGATTTTTATTATAAGCTACCTTTAGATCCTACTATGGACTTTAAGAAAAAGATTAATGAATTTTTGCACACTGCAGTCACAAATGGGGATAGATCAGATTCCCTGCATAGACAACTGACAGTGGACAATCCAAAACCCCAGAGGTTCTACATTCTCCCCAAAATTCACAAAACTATAAATAACCCTCCTGGAAGACCCATTGTCTCAGGATGTGGATCTTTGACAGAACCTTTGTCTGTTTATTTGCAGCAACAATTAAAACCTTTGTTAGGACTTGTTAGAGCCAGGATTAAAGATTCTAGTGACTTTTTATGTCTCATGGATGATTTGCAGGTTGACCCTGATTGTTTCCTTTGCACACTTGATGTGCAATCATTATACACAAACATTCCGCACCATGGTGGTATTTTAGCTCTCAGACACTGGCTTACCTTTTATGGGAAATATAGCCATACCCACAATGAATTCTTGATTGCTTTGGTTAAGATAGTACTGGAATATAATGTTTTCTACTTTTGCGGTGACTGTTACCTACAAATGAGAGGAACTGCCATGGGTACCACATTCGCACTCATCTATGTGGACCTTTATATGGGGTATCTTGAGTGGCAACTAATATATTCGGATAAAAATATTTTCAAGAAAGATCTGGTGATGTAGCATCGTTATTTGGATGATTGCTGGGGTGTCTGGTCTGGAAACTTGGAAGGTTGGAAGGATTTTGTAAAATATCTCAATTCTAATACTCTTGGTTTAAAATTCACTGATAGAATAGCGATGAATAATATTGATTTTTTGGATGTACAGATAATCAAAGTAACAGATAGCACTATTAATACAGGCCTTTTTTGCAAACAGTTTACTAAGAATGCTATATTAGAGGCAAGTAGTTGCCATCCAAAACACATCACCCATAATACACCTAAGTCGCAGTTTTGCAGACTTAGACGTATATGTAATTAACAAGAAGATTACAAGATGGATTGAATAACATGAGTGATAGATACATTAAAAGAGGTTATGACAAACGTAACATCCATATACAAAAATTGATGGCTCTCAACTATTCCAGGCATGAATTTTTGAAATCAACCAATTTCAATTCAGATTCAGATAACACTAGCACATTTAAACCTAGGTCCAATCAAAATGTTAGATTTGTGGTTAATTATGTAACAAATTTTTTTCAAGATACGTACTGTTATAGATAACCACTGGGAAGTGCTCAGATCGGATCCTTTTTTTGGCCAGCTTTTGAATTCTAGATGTTTATATAGTTTTAGACTTACCAACTGATTCACATGCCTGTGGTAATTGTGTATACTGTAAGGTAATGTCACAAACCAAATCTTTCACTTCTGTTAATACCTCTAAAGTTTTTGATAGAAAACATCTTATAACTTGCCGCACAGAATGGGTGATATACATGGCAGTATGCCAATGTGTGGTGCCTTTTATATCGGACAAACCTCTAGACGTTTGAAGAACAGGATTGCCTTACATTTGAGTGATATCAATTGTAAACATGTAAGAAGTGCTCTATATAAACATTTATGTGACCATAAGACTGCTTCATTTCTCTTTGCTGGTATTGATGCTATCAAGGGTAGTAGATTTTCTGATTTAAGCAAACATGAAATTTTGGCTAAAAAAGCAAGAATGTGGATGATTAAACTTGGGGCTCTGTACAAACCTGGTCTCGATGATCACTGGTAACTAAACCCCCCTTTTTTTCCTTCTTTATTTACTTTTACTCTTTCCTAACAGTTTTTTAGTTTATATCTAATAACTGTTTTGTCATACTCACCAATGGGTATATGTAGTTGTACGAGATTATATACTTTTTGGTATTTATTCATGTACAGTTTAAAATTAATATTCAATAGTGTTTTTTCTATTTAAAAGTATGATAATATATTGAATATGGAGATTAACATTTATACTATTATGTATATGCTTATATACTTTATATACATATGTATGTATGTATTTATTTGTTTTTTGATTTTTTGTTTAATATATTTTATTTATTTTTTCAATGTAACTGTCATTACCAGAAATCTCCTCACTAAAAAACATGGGCTGGTGTGATGCTTGCTTGTAATTGTACACTGACGAGGCCAGGGAGGCGAAATCGGTCACCAATTTGTGTTTTTCTTCAGTTGAGCCGAATGGCTGCATGATGGAGCTACCTGAATGTTTGTTCCGTCTTATATTAAAAGTACTTTTGTACCTCTAAAGTGCTTTTGGGTCTAATTACCTTATCTGATATTGGATTTATCAGCTTTGCTATTTTGAATGCTGGAATCTTTTATTTTGAAACTTTATATATATATATATATATATATATATATATATATATATATATATATATATATATATATATATATAGGCCTACTCTGACCCATCAAACTGTGTTTCACTGAAACATAATCAGGCAAACTCTTTTTTGCAAAAGCGCATTTTCAAAAAAATGCACTTTCACGAAAAAGAAATAAACTGAAAACAAAAAAAACACACAAAACCTCCCCAACATAACACTAACCATGTTTATGCAGGGAGGCAAGCCCCCTGTACCCCCCACAACCCCACTACTTTTATATTCTCACTCTGAGATCGTACTACAGTAGGGAAAATGGAATATTCCCTTATCCCCACTGTGCCGCAATATAAGCAACAGCCCCCATTACTATTCATTTAGTTGCCTTTTCCTGAAAGTGCATTTTCAAAAAAATGCACTTTTGCAAAAAGGAGTTTGCCTGATTACATTTTGTTGAAACGTAATTTTGATGGGTTGAGGCAGACCAATATATATATATATATATATATATATATTTGGTTGGTCTTTTTTTATAGTATCTTTTATGTGGGTGCCATATCTCATCTATAAAGACATCCAACAGCTTATTATGGGGTAATTTGGCTCATAGAAAACAACAAAATGTAAAGACTTCTCATCATCTCTTTGTTGATTATTTAAAACTGTATAGCTCATCAGGTGAGGAACTGAAAAAACAGCCGCGAGTAGTTAAAACTTTTTCAGATGATATAAGAATGTCATTTGGTCTTGATAAATGTGCAAAAGCAACCTTTAAAGCAGGAAAAAGGCAGCACCAGGAAAACATCAGTTTGCGACAAGAATGTGATATAAAAGAACTTGACCAAGAGAAAGTGTATACATATTTGGGAATTGATGAAGGATTAAATATAACAAATGTGAATAAAACTTAGTAAGGAATACTTTGGAAGACTAAATTAATTCTGAAAACAGCTCTGACATCTAGGAATAAAATCCAAGCTATAAACCAATTTGCTCTTCCTGCCTAACTTGTAGTTTTGGAGTGATTGACTGGCCCCAAAACATGTTGGATAGATTAGATAGGAAAACAAGAAGGATGCTTCATGCTCATCAAATAATTTATAAAAAAAATCAGTGTATACCAAGATTACATATTCCACTTTCCGAAGAAGGAATGGGCCTCCTTGAAATTGATTTCCTGTATAGATTGGCAATCATGGGACTCCACACATATCTGCTCGCCTCAAAATACCCAAATGTAGTGATAGTTTTGAAACATGGGGAGAATAAATTTAAGATGACTTATCTGTTTAATTTAGCAGAAGCATATTGGCATCAAGCAGGAATGGAAATCAAACCAGAAGAAGATAAAAATCAGGCTGCAACTGAATGTGCCAAAAAAACAAAAGAAAGAATATAAGGTGAAGGACCAGATGAGAAGGCAAGAAATGTGGAAAACGCATAAATACAGTTCCAAGAACCTCCTGTTGATCAGGAATGAATGCAGGAATGGTTAAGGAGAGGCATATTCAAACCAAGAGATGAATGGTTAATATTGGCAGCCCAAGATAGTGAGCTACTACATACTGGTTTAAAAAAGTCCATTGAACATGTGGGAGAAACAGACAAATGTAGTTTTTTTAAAACCAAATTGGAAACAGTCACACACTTTGTTGCTGTTTGTGACATACTAATGGCAGATGGAATGTATATGAAAAGGCATAATAATGTGGCAAGACTGTTTCACTGGGGATTGTGCAAACATTATGGTACTGAAGTGACTGGAAAACAGTGGAAAGCCACAAAGCATCATAGAAAATGATGAAGTTTATATCGCATTGGATCACCCATTACCAATAGTTCAAAAGACAGATGCTAGAAAACCGGATATAGTGGTCCAAGAAAAGAAGCAAAAGTAGCATTGATCATTGAAATCACCACACCCAGTGACTACAGTGTCTTGTATACAGAGAGACACAACATCATAAAATATCAGGATTTGCAGGCAGAAATGAGAACAATGTGGAAGAAAGATACCCAGACAGTTCCAATAGTAGTAGGAGCAATGAGTCTTATAAAAAAGAATCTACAATCACATTTAGATATGTTACCAATCCATGTAATCCCATACAAATTGCAGGAGTCATTACTGGGCACATTGTGGGTGCTGCAAAGAGCACTTTGGCTGACATCAAAGATTGAAACAATACTAATTTCATGAACTTTAATTGTACTTTGACTTAGGAATGGGGTCCACTGCCATCATAGTATTAGAAACCCAAAAGATTTGGAGAAAGTAAAAAGGCTAATATGGAGTAAGCTTATTATGGGGTCTTATAAAAAAGAATATACAATTGTATTTAAATATGTTACCAATACATGTAACCCTATACAAATTGCAGAAGGAGTCATTACTGGGCACATTGCGGGTTCTGCAAAGAGCACTTTTGGCTGACATTGAAGACTGAAACAATAATAATTTCATGAACTTTAATCATACTTTGACTTAGGAATGGGGTCCATTCCTGTCATGGTATTAGAAACTCAAAAGATCTGGAGAAATTAAAAAGGGTAAAAGCTAAATTTTGGTATTTGATGAGGTTGTGGTGAAGAGGTCTTCAGTATGTGTTAAACTAAAAAGGATTACTTTAGACTTTTCAGCTTTTAAGAAAAGGTGGGAATTGCTTAACCAAGTTTCAGTGGATGTAAGGGATTTATGGGTTTTCATTTGCAGTGTATCTGGGTTTTTGTCAACACAGATGACTGTGGAGCCATCAACATACTACACAAGTGTGGCATGCGTTCTTGCTGTAGGGATATCATTTATGAAAAGATTGAAGAGTAGAGGACCAGATAAGGACCCTGGGGGAACTGCAATTGACACAAGGAGAAAGAAGAAATAGTTGTTAAGTCATTTCACAGCTTGTCCCTTTTTGGAAAGGTACGTTTTAAACCAAATAAGGAATGAGTCTACAAGACTAAAGGATGATAGCTTTTGTTAGAGAATAGAGTGAAAGACAATATCAACTGTTTTTAAGGGAATGAGAAAGAAAGCAGATACTAGGTTATACATGTTTTGCTTATGATTGGTAGTAGAAGTGAAAGTTAGAGGGGCAGTGGTGGTACAATGATTAGGACAGAAACCATGGTGAAAGGGGAGATAAGAGTTTATTCATTTGGTGTTCTGGTTTCCTCCCAAATTTCAAAGACATGAAGTAGGTGGATTGGATACTCTAAACTGGCCATAGGAGTGTGTTATGGAAGAACAACTGTGCGCATGGCTAGCCACTCAGTGCTGTGAATCTTGGCTCTAGATGAATGCCATTGTTAAAGTAACACCCCAATCTCATGTGTAAAAATGTGGAATGGGGTTGTAGAAGGATGTGTTTCAGAAGTTATGCTTGTGTGCATTTATCAAGAATTCTTTGCAAGGGAGGATAGCATGGCAATTGGCAAGGGAGGACTAAATGTATTCAGTTCTGTAGTGTTACCACATTATAGTAGTATAACGCAAGACTCTTTTTCACAAATTTGGGATGTATTGTTCATATATGGAGCAGTTTATTAGGATGGGGGCTGGGTATGATACAGATTCAGTAGCCAATTTAAGATATTTTGCAGGTAGTTTGTCTGGAGCAAGTGTGGTATATGAGGAGTTCTCTGACAGAGGTACTGAGGCAAATGTGAAAAATTTATTATGGCTAAGGCTAACATTAGGGATGTTAGCTGCAGGAGGGTTAGTTTCCTTAAGGATGGCTGCAACAGCTTGAGAAAAATTAGACTTGAATTGTGTCACAACATCTGTTTTTTAGTACAGTTAGACACAGTAAATTGAATGGTGAAGCCTTGGTGCAAGAGGATGTTAATTTAAGACCACAATCTTTTGGTGTTATTTTTTTTTAATCTGGAGGTTTGTGAAATTAACTTTATTTATCTTCTTTCATCCTATGCTTTCTGGTATTCCTGAGGTATCTAAAGGTTTGGTAGATAGAGATGGATTTGGTTCTTAGCTATGCCTTTTAGGCTTTGCCTGTTTCACTCATGTCCTGTTTAGTCTGCCTGGTTAACCACAGAGCTGTGTTTGTTTTAATTCTTTTGGTACAGATTCAAGCATGAATATTTAGGAAAGGATGTTAGGAAAGTAGAGCAGAATAGTGCTACTGCTTCATCCAGTGGGGTGAAGTGAAGTGGAGTGCAGGTGAATGATTTTAGGTATTTGATAAAAATGTTGAGATATAAAGAGGAAAGATTCTGTACCTGACTATATTGATGCTGTCTATATATATCTTTGCTCAGTCTCTAACGATGAAGATTAGATTAAAGCCACAAGAAATTATATTATTTGGTAAATTAGCCTTGATCCATTTAATAGATGGGAAGGATTTTAAAGCTTTGTTTTGCCCAGTAGGACCTGAGAAAAGCCTGCAAAGTTATGCATGTTTATGGCATTGCTAGGAATATCATTGTTCATAGTTTGGCAGTTAATATTAAAGATACATAGGATTATTATTTCCTGATGAATGTATTGTGAAGTCCAACTGAGGACATTTTCTGTAACTGGTATGTTGTTTCCTGAAGGAATACAGACAGCTATGAGACAGAGCCATTTCTGTTTATTTAGTTTTAAAGAGGAAATGTGCATTTTAGCCCAGGCGGTTGGGGGTGGGGTGGGGGGGGGTGGGTAGAGCAATGCGGTGTATTTTGGTAAATGATTGTTACTCCACATCTCCCTCTCTTTCTTTTATCCACTCTTTTAAATGTTTTCCATTTATTGTTTTCTTTCTCAATCTTCCATGTTCCATTTTTCTAAGGTCCAGGGATTCCAGAAACAGCCCAACCATATGTCTCCCAGGTTAGGGAATATTCTCTGTTTCCCTTTGTCTACCTAGTGATAACCTCACAGTGTCAAGGTACTGGCTCTGGTCTTGTAGGCACATTGCTATGGGCAGCATGGAAAGATGTGAATGGGGTGAGTTTCATGTCTTGTTGTTGGATGTATTTGAACAGGCAGTGGAGAGACACCTTCGGCACATGCAGGACCTCCATCAATGGGTACAAGACTTGCTGCTCCAGTCAGCTCTAACCACTGACTCAACTGGATGTCTCCACTCCACATCATCAGGGTGTTCCACTGCAAGCCCACCTCACAGTGGAAAAATTTGAAGTCCTTCAGACCAAGGTGAGAACTGCTACAGCACCTCCTCACCTCCTCCCTTCCTCTCTCTTAGACCCTCTTCCTTATTTTCTTCCCCAACTTCCTCCTCATATACAAAATAAATTAAAAAAATGGGGGGTCTATCCCCTAATCAAAACATTGCATCCCTCTTCCACCTTATCCAGCACTACCCTCTTGAAGTTTTCCTTCTCTGTATCACTTGTGTTCTGCCTCTGCATATTCTAGCTGTCCTATCTTCCCTTTACACAACCTACAAAGAATGAATCAGCGAGCCCATGCAAGGACACCCCTATAGTCAGTACATAATTCCTTTATATTTTTAACTGCAATATAAATACTCAGCAGTAAAATTTATATAAAAAAGTATACATATGTATCTCAATGAAATAAGTAAAACGTACAACTATATAATATGTTTAAGTGCTTTTGTCTTTCTTTATTGCAAGACTTCTTCAGAGCCATAAAATTAATTCAACCTGAAGTTTAAACCACTTCAGGCACAATCACATGATGATTCTTGCTTGCTTACTTATTTAAAGCTATATCACCTAAATTATGCAAATTAAATCTCATCAAAACACCCACATCTAATTAACATCTCACAACTGTTACTTATAAATAACAGTAATATCTGTCATTTTTTTCATAAAATGCATTCCAAAATGTATGTGAGTACTCAGTTTCCTTTAGCTAAAGATATACATAAGGAAGACTTATGTTTCACAAATTAGTAGCCTTTAACTTAAGAATGCTTTCCATTCAAACTGTCATTTAACCTTGACTGTTTGCAAGCATTTAACCCCAATTGCCATTTCATTCCTGCAATTCTAGAATGTTTTACCAAAAAAAAAAAAAAAACTTCAAGTTAGGGCACACTTGTGCATGTTTACTTAATGCACTAATAGAATCTTTTTTGCTCATGCTATAAAGATATTCATTCTCAAATTCTTCTCCATCTTTCCTTTATAATATGCCAAGCAGGTGGCAAAACATTCATTAAATTGTGACAATTTATTAATCACTTCTATATTGCCCCTGTTATTGTCAGGATAATTATGACAAGTAGATCTACTGAAACTCAATGTGGCACAGTGGTTGAACAACTAGAGACTTGGGGAAAATAAATTGCTAATGCATACATCTTTATAACTGGAAACTAAGGCCAGAAAAACACTATGCTTTGCTGGAATTTTCAAGTTTTATTTTAAATATTGATTCAGACAATGTCTTTTTATGCTGAGACAAAAGCTACTAATCTGTAAATAAAACTTGAAAACCAAACCTTGATTCCATGTTTTGATTTGTTTTTTTTCTTTAGCTTTTAGCAGCATGTTGCCATCTAGGAAATATATTTTTGCTTTACTGATCTTTATAACTGGATGATTATTTTTTTCAAAGAGAGTATTGAAAGGAATCATAAACCAAAAGTCCATAGGTCGTGATGTTTCCCAAATGGCATGTAAGAAGGAGAAATTGTACACTGTGAATTAAGAGTTTTTTAATGCTCAAAGGTGCTTATATATGAAAATTCTAACAAGAATCAATAAGATAAATGGCAACACTAAAGGGGTGAAATGAAACAACTGATTTCATCCATTACAATGGACTTGGAATCTGTATTACACAAATTAATTTATGAAGGGATTTTTTTTTAAATGTGGATAATAAATGTAAGGATATCAAATTCAGAAAAGACAAAAAGGTGGTAAGGGATAAATCTGACAATACCAACATAAAGGAAATCTGGTCAGCACAAAAGCAGAATGGAACAAAAGTCCAACAAGTGGTGATGAGCAAAGTGACAGAGGAATTATCAACAGAAGTGAGAGTGAGAACCATTTACAGACAATAGGGTTTTCCATATTGGAGAGGATAGCCAAAACAAACAGAGACCTCAACAGTGTGAATCAAAACAAAAATCCACGGAGAAGAGTTATTTCCAGAAGGGAAGAGCAAGGGGACAGTGCCTGAATTAATTAAACAAGGGAGATTGTCCATTACTGAACAGAAAATTTTAAAGTTTATAACTTCACTCATGTTAGAATTGCCATGTTACTTCATTTGAAAGAGAACTCATTTTTATTCCTTCTACACGGCTAAATTTATTGGAAACATAAATACAGTTTAAATTGTAGATTCAGAAATTGAATTTAGCCATGTTACACCAAAACAACTCCTATGTCAGTGATGATATACCAATGTTTGTTTGGAAAGGTTTATATAACCTATCCCTCTATCCAGATTGTGTAACATTTGAAAAACTGTATGAAAAAGAAATTAGAGAACTGTGTGTGTCAAAGAAGGTAAGCACTTTTATAATTTGTCAAATATAGAAAGGTCAATACTTAAAGAGATTTCTTGTGATAAAACAATAACATTGATAATGATGCGAGTAGGTTAGTTATCACAGACTGGGTAGGCTATATAGGTAGGATGTCTAGTCTATTAATTAAACCTGAAAAATATTCACAGGCAACCAAAAATGAGATTAATGTGGCAAACAGAGTGATTCATTTTAATTTGGTGTTATATGATGTGCACAGTAACAATGACATATCAGATAATTTGTTCAGGTACCTAAAGATGGAAGAAAACGCACGGTGGTGGCGCTGCAGTAGCGTTGTTGCCTCACAGTAAGACGCTGTCTGGCTCAATTCTCAGCTAATGCGTCTTCTGCGTGGAGACATGCGTGAATGGGCGTACCTTCGTTGAAGGTTGTGCATCAGGGCTGGTAACTCGGCACATAAAAATCAACTACCAATCATTAGCAGACCGGAGTTTCGCTGTGGTGAGCCCTAACTGGGAAAAGCTGAAAGACACAACAACAACAACAACAACAACAACCTAAAGATGGATGAAAAGAAAAATAACTATACATTTTTGGTAATCTTAAAATGCATACCATCATACTGGATCCACCTTTAAGGCCAATTGTTTCAGCAGCTGTCTCAAAAACAAAGCTTTTAGGTAAATATGTAGATAGGAAGCTTAAAAACATTTATAATAACGTAAAACATTTATTAAAAAATTCTTGGATTTTTACAAGGTTATTAATGACCTGGACTTTATATCAGGTGCACTTTTTGTGACTATTGATACCAAGAAATTATTTTCTGTGATTTCATAGACAATTAGACTATAATGGTTTATGGAAACTATTATCAAATTCAGTTAGCTTTCTACTATAAAACTGAAACTGATTGAAATATTCATGGATATAGTACTATGTACTAACTATATATATTTTGAAGCAGAATATTTCAAACAGGTGAGAGGAGTTACAAGAAGGGCAGCATGTGCCCCCATTTTTTCAAACTTAGTGTTGTTTTTGTGAGAGAGGCATTTTATTTTTAACAGCGGGTGCTGAGGTAAATAATATACCTATGTGTTTCAGATGATATTTTTATTTTATGGATGGAAAAAAAGTATGTTAGATGATTTTATTAATTACATTAATTGTAATGAGTTTTTTTAACATTTTACTAACTTTCTTTCAAAAGAGGTATTAATAAGAAATATAGTTGTACAAAGATGATGTGAATAAATGCTACCAGTCTAAACTGTATCTTATACCCACATTTAGTAGTTAATTTTTGCATTATAACAGCTGTCATTCCTATTTAAAAATAAAATAACTTATTAAAAGTGCAATCAGTCAAAGTATCCTGAAGTACATAAATGGGTGAAGTATTCTTGAAAGATTTATTTTATTTGAAAAGCTGTTTTATGATCAGGGGTTTCCACAAAATATAGTTAATATCATTGTTGAAAATGTCATCAAGTTCAGAGAGGAATGTTATCCTATTTTACACAAGGACGAAGCTGTATGGAGAATTAGAGACTTATTAAAAGTGCAATCAGTCAAAGTATCCTGAAGTACATAAATGGGTGAAGTATTCTTGAAAGATTTATTTTATTTGAAAAGCTGTTTTATGATCAGGGGTTTCCACAAAATATAATTAATATCATTGCTGAAAATGTCATCAAGTTCAGAGAGGAATGTTATCCAATTTTACACAAGGACGAAGCTGTATGGAGGATTAGAGAAAGAAGTAGTGGTGGTAATGTCAGGACTAATGATGGTTCTTCATATAAACACAAGGGGAGTAATTAATAGCTGTTGGGGTATTATTACAGCATTTAACATAAAGTATCAGGAATGTAACTGACACGTGTTTATAAAAGGGAAGGAAGTAACCTCAGATAGAAATGAAATCTCTAACTTGGTGGAAGCTAAGGACACTGTTACTGGGGGGCACAGAAATGTAATATTTGTGCACAATGCCCATATATGAATGATATGGGGGGGCAATTTTAATCTGATTAATACATTTCTAAACTGAATGAAGATGTTAGTTGTAGAACAAAATGAGTAGTATACGTTGCTTGTTGTGCCACCTGTATTACATAGTATATTAGAGATACAGAAAAGAATTTGAGAATGTGCATCTGTCAACATAATTATAACTCACATAAAAAAATGATTCTACTAGTGCATTAAGTAAACATGCACATATGCATCCTATAAATGCTTTTCATTTATGAGTGCAAAGAAATTAAGTAATGATGCCGAGGGGGTAATTAAAATAAAAAACTGGAACTGCAGGAACTGAAATGGAAATTGAGATTAAACATTTGCAATCAGTCAGAACTGAATGACATTTTGATTACAGCAAGAGTTCGAAAGAATAAAGGCTGTTAAATCGTGAAAATGTTGGTAATGTCTTCCTTAGGTCTACCCTATAGTTGAAAGGAAACCAACTTAGTAGTCACATACATATAATATTTGTGTAACAAAGTAACACTGGATTAAACAGAGATGTTTTGAAATGTATTTTTATGAACAAATGGTAGATACTTCTGTTTTTGTATGTATATTAGCTGTGAGATATTCACTTGTGTAGATGTTTGGATAAGGTGGAATTTGCATAATTTAAGCAATATAGCTTTTAATAAGCAGGCAAGAATCATCATGTGATTGCACCTGAGGTAGTTTAAACTTCAGTGTGAACAAATTTTATGGTTCTAAAGAAGTCTTACAATAAAAAAAGACAAAAATAATTAACCATATTATTTAGCAGTGCAATTTACATATTTTGTTGAGATGCATGCGCATATTTACTGTGGTTATAACTTGACTTATATACCTTTTACTGCTGGCCAGTTATTTTGTGGTTAAAAGTCATTCTAAATAGCTACAATGAGCACTGCTTGCATTAACCCACCACCATTAGTTTATGCAGGCTTGCACAGTCTTGCTCTCATCACCAGCTTCCAAAAGTAGCCTAAATGAATTGAGACTTTACTCATTAAAAATAACTACAACTTTTTTCATCCATTTTAAGAACTTATAATAAGTGGGCATTCCTGGATGCAGGCTTTCACTTTGCAGTACTCATCCCACTTAGCTAGCACTTAGTTGTGTTGCATATAGGTATAGCTGCATTCTGTGAAAACTATACATTCTAGAACAATAAACCTTGGGACTATGAACGCCACCTCTCCACTTATTTCTCCTGATAATATTCAATAATAGCCTTAAGAAACTCTACATGTTTTGGACGGGATGTTGCATAGTCAGACAGTTGGTAGAACTCTAGCAGTGTGAATCCCAGTGTCTCAGGTTAGACTGTATGAGCTGTGGATACTCCAAAGCCACTGTAGCCTTCCCCGGAGAAGCATTAACTCATAGATGATTATAAATAATGAAGTCAAGAACTTAGGGGAGGAAGTTGTGTGGGGAAACAGTTACATGCAGGGAAAAAACATAAATATTTTTATTATGCATTTATTTTATGTGTTTGTTAATTTAGGAATTTAATATAAATGTTCTTTAGACCAGTCCACAATATAAAGTCTGCATTTATTTGGCCAGCATTCAAAAGTGCAAACCATATTTAAACATATACTGCAATCAGTAAACATTTGTAAATGCCACGACTGCTTATACCAAATAAAAAAAAAAAGAAGTAGGCTTACCTTTGCAATTTCTTCTAAATAATTGTCTATGAAGTCTCTGGGTTCTCCTGGTGTGAATGTCCTTTTGTGCTCCCCTATTATATCATGCAGGAATCCTTTAACAATGTCCATGTTTTTAAAAGCTTTTTGGAATGGCAGTGGAAGGCCTCGGATTAAAGGTATTGCATTGTAGATCTGCAAGAGAAATGGATAATTTGGAATTACAAAGTTTTCAGATTGCCAACAAAACTGGAATTCAATCATTTTGGTTATTTCATAATATTATCATTTCTTCCTGTTTTTTTTTTCCTCTTTAAGGTTTTATTGCAATGCGTTTGCCTTACATTCTACTCAATA
The DNA here is from genome assembly GCF_019279795.1 of Protopterus annectens. Taxonomy (NCBI): domain Eukaryota; kingdom Metazoa; phylum Chordata; order Ceratodontiformes; family Protopteridae; genus Protopterus; species Protopterus annectens. Next base: position 1,773,716,389 of record NC_056741.1, on the reverse strand, counting down.
AAATTTAAGATTATAGAATTACAGGTTATGGACCTCTAGTTCATCATTGTCCTACTCATTTTTTCAACTTTGTAATTATATGACAACTATCATGTTTTCTAACAGTTAACAAAGCAAACATTACAATCATTGTTAGTCCATTTAATTGTAATATAACTGCAAAATATATCTATAACTATCATCTCCGTCATAAGATTTGTTGCCACATTTTGAAAGCTATATTACTTTATTGCTTACACATTTTTATTATTGGGTCAGTAAAAAGATTTTTGATGAAAAAAATTGCAATCTATGATATAGTTGCAATTATGAAATTCAATCCCAAAACAGATTACAATGGTACTTTAGCATATCTTTTGCACATACTAAAGCTCATATACATGTTTGCCTGCTGATGATGTTTTAAGGTTCAGAGTTGACAGTGACCCTTCTGAGGTAATGCACTTTCATTAACAGAGCAGAATATTGTGCACTTAACCTATATGAGATGGGTGCAATGTCATAATTGGATTGCTGTTTGTCCAATGTTTTTTTTTTTTTTTTTTAGTTTAGAATGCCAGCATCCTGTTCCAATTGCTCACTGTTTTTTTCTTGTGATATTTCTCATTTTTCTTGGGCTTTTAGCTAAGGCCACATGACAGTCACAAAGTACTAGTCATGTTTCACCACAATTCACACACTTCTTCACTCCTTAGCTTGCAAAGCGCTAGTTATGTTTAACCACTAGCTTAACTATGGCAGGGTGCGTGAGGCAATCGACTCACATGCTGCATTTTCCAGGGTGTAACTTGCTGATGTAAAATAAAATATATATATATTTTTTTAGTCAAATACCTTTTTTATTTCCGTTTAAGAGAAATTTTGCACTTGCTTACATCGTGTTGCTTCAGCACTACCCCAAAACACCTCTGATTGGCTGCTTGGGGTCAAGGGTGTGATGCTGCATTGCAAGAAAGAACTGGGAATTCAATAAACTCTGTGTAGGCTTAACATGAAGCCTACCTGCAGTTTATGTGTTTGTGTGGTGAGCAGGAGCACTAATTACATATGCATGCCGGGCACCACATTTAAACATATACCAGGGTTATTAACAAAGCAATGTATACAGTTCCAATACATTACATGAAAGTGCGTACAGAGCTGAGTATTGTGGAAACCCATGTCAGGCATACTGAATGAAAGTTTTATAAATGGTAATGTACAGCAGGTGAGAGCTTATCCATGAAGACAGTTGTAGTATGAACACTAATCACATATCTACATGACAGAGTACATACTGCTATGTACACCTCTTTTTCCTTAATTCATCCAAGTCTTTTGGGGTTCTAATACCATGATGGGAATGGACCCCATTCCTAAGTCAAAGTGCAATTAAAGTTCATGAAATTAGTATTGCTTCAGTCTTTGATGTCAGACAGAAGTGTTCTTCACAACACCTGCAATGTGCCCACTAATGACTCCTTCTGCAATTTATATGGAGTTACATGCATTGGTAAAATATCTAAATTCGATTGTAGTCTCTTTTTTATAAGGCCCATTACTACCTCTACTATTGGAAATGCCTGGGTATATTTCTTCCACATTGCTCTCATTTTTGCATCAAATCCTGATATTTTTTTACTTTGTGTCTCTTTGTACGCAAGACACTGTAGTCAATGGGTGGAGCGATTTCAGTGATCAATGCTACTTTTGTCTTCATGGACCACTATATTTGGTTTTCTTGCATGTATCTTTTGAAGTGTTGATAATGGGTGATTCCGTGTGATGTAGACTTCATCATTTTCTGTGATGCTTTGTGGCTCATGTTTCCAGTGCTTTTTCAGCCACTTCAATACCATAATGTTTGCACAATCCCCAGTGCAACAGTCTTGCCTTATTATTATGCCTTTCAGTATACAGTCCCTTTGTCATTAGTATGTCACAACCAGCAACAAGGTGTGACTGTTTCCAATTCTGTTTTACAAAACTTACATTTGTTTGTTTCTCCCACATGTTCAATGGACTTTGTAAACCTATGTGTACGTAGCCCACTATCTTGAGCCACCAATATTAAGCTTTCATCTTTTGGTTTGAATTAACCTCTCCTTAACCATTCCTGCATACAAAATTGATCAACATGAGGTTCTTCCAGAAGTTTTCTATACTTGTAACTATACTTGTGCATTTTCCACATTTCTTGCTTTCTCATATGATCCTTCACCTTATATTATTTCTTTTGTTTTTTGGCACATTCAGTTGCTGCCTTATTTTTATCTATTTCTGGTTTGATTTCATTCCTGCTTGATGCGGATATGCTTCTGCTAGATTAAGCAGGGAAGTCATCTCAGACATTTTCTTATTTCAAAACTTTCACTACATTTGGATCTTGTGAGGTCAGCAGATATGTGTGCAGTCCCAGGATTGCAGATCTATACATGTAATCATTTTCAAGGAGGCCCATACCTCCTTTGGAATGGGGAATATATACTCTTGGTATGCACTGATTTTTAAAAATCATTTGATGAGCATGAAGCAGCCTTTTTTTTCCCTGTCTAATCTATCCAACACCTTTTGGGGCCAGTAAATCATTCCAAAATATAAATTAGGACAGGAAGAACAAATTGGTTTATAGCTTGAATTTTGTAGATGTCAATGCTGTTTTCAGAATTAAATTAAGACTTCTAAAATATTCCTTGCTAAGTTTTATTTGCATTTCTTCATGTTTTATTGTTGATCATTCATCATTTCCCAAGTATTAACACTCCCTCCTGCTCAAGTTCTTTTATATCACATTCTTGTCAAACTGGTGTTTTCTTGACTCTGCAGTTTTTCTGATTTAAAGGTTTCTTTTGCACATTTATCAAGATCAAATTACATTCTTATATCAGCTGAAAAAGCTTTGACTACTTGCAGTTGTGTTTTCTGTTCCTCATCTGATGAACTGTACAGTTTTAAATCAACAAAGAGAAGATGAGAAGTTGTTACACCTTATTGTGTTCTAGAAGCCAAATTATATCCATGGCCAAATCTGATAAGTAGACAGCTTAACGGGTTAAGGGCAAGACAGAATAGCAGTGGTGACTTGGAGTTCCCTGGAATATCCCCTTTTGAGTTTTTATCCCCAGAATAATAATCTGTCCTTTATCATAGCTTAACTGCAAAGTGGTCTGCTACTGTTTTGTGGTTGATGTGATGTAGTTTATCAGTGTTGGGTGCATCTTATACATTTTTAAGCATTCGTTTATCCATGAATGTGGGATACTGTCAAATGCTTTTTTTGTAGTCAATCCATGCCATACTTAGATTTTTCCCCTTTTTACAGTTCTCCATTATGACTTTATTTAGCAACAAATTATCCTTTGTTCCATATGACTTTCTTTTGCTACCTTTTTATTCTGTTGAATTTTCTTCTAAATGACTATAAACTCTGTTAGCATCAATTCCAGTGTATAGTTTATACATCATCATAAGGCAAGTTACTGGTCTATAATTTTTAGGATAACTTGCAGGTTCACTGTTAAGTAGAAGCATTGTTTTTCATGTTGCTAACTAGGTTGGTGTCTGTTCAGGGTGCACATATAAATAGTTCTTACTCATGGCTAAATCTTCATGCAAAGATGTTAATACTTTTAGCCAGAAGTTAGGTACTGTATCTGGGTCTTGGATTTTCCAGTTGGAGGCTTTTCTTAACTTTATTTCAATCTCTTTGACTGTTACTTCATCTCATTTCATATCCTGTACCTTTAAACTTCATATTCTTTCTTTTACTTTTTCTATCCATTTAGCATCTTTGTTATGTTCCACAGGATCTTCATAGATATTTCTCCAAAATGTATCTATTTCTTCTTTTTTTGGGTGGTCTTTCAATTCCTTTTGCCTTGTTTCCCAGTTCCCTATAGAACTTTTTGGGGTCATCAATAAATTGCTTATATTGTACTTTTCCTTTATATTTATCTGTATATCTTCTAAGTTTTCTGCCTGTGCTGAGATTTTTAGTTTGTTATATCAAGATAGATTCTGATCCATTATAATACTGTGCATTTCTTTTATTACAGCTATCTTTCTGAGTATCTTTGTTGATCTGTTCTCTCTTCTGTACTCTTCAATCAGTGACACTTCTTGCCTTAATTGCTTTATAGTTTTCTCTATTTGACACTTCCATGATGGTATTCGATTTCTCCCCTTCAGTTCCCTTACTACCCTGTGTTCTTGTGGTTGAATGTTATCTGTTATTAATTTAGCTGCGCAATAATATATCCTGTTTACTTCTGTTTCATCGCATGGATCTCTATGGACAGTTCTAATTACTGTGTTCATTTGTTTTATTAAACTTCTGACTTTTTGGGTTTTATTGACCTTATGCAGTCTATTTCTTTCATTGATCTTAATATGTCTATAGGGTCTATATTAGAACATCAAAGTTTCAGAACTTTGAATGTTCTAATATCAACATCTAATAAGCGAAAGCTGAAAATAGCGAAGTTTTAGATAACCAAACTCTTTCCTAGGGAAAGAATTTGGTTGTCCGTTCCTGTCACTTTCCTATTTTCAGCTCTGCAGTGGAAAGTTACGGTCGGGTTTAGGTAAGTGTGCGATTGTGTGGACGTGAGGGTTAGGGTGGAATAGGTGAGTTAGGGTTAGGGTGTGGGTCAGGTAAGTGTGAGAATGTGTGGACGTGAGGGTTAGGGTGGGATAGGTGAGTTAGGGTTAGGGTGCGGGTGAGGTGTGTGTGCGATAGTGATGGACCTTAGTGTTAGGGTTTGGTTAAAGTAAGTGGGTAGATAGTGGTGTATGTACAGTTTAGTGTAGGTTTAGATGTCAGATTTTAGGTGTATGTGTGTGGATTGCTGTTTGTTTGTGTTGTGTGTATGTGTTTTGCAACAGCAAATTTTTTCCCTAGGAAAAAATTTGATGTTCTAAATTTTCAGTCTTATTGGTTTTTGGTTACTAGGTGTCGATATTAGAACATTCGAAGTTCTGAAACTTCGATGTTCTAATATAGACCCTGTCTATATGGCTCTTCTCTTAACTAATTTTCTTCTAAACTGAGGGCACTTTTTTTGTTCTCCATTTCCTGCAGGCATTCTATAAAAAGTTAAATAGCATCTTCAGGTCTATATTAGATGCTCAAAGTTACTGAACTTTGAATACGATATGGTCGACACCATATTGTCAAAGTCCAGTAACATCGAACACCTAATAAAAACATTACAAAACATCAAAAAATAGACCTACTTGCTTTAAGCGGGGGGGGGCAAGCCCTCCTGCACCCTGACCCCCCCCACTACTTAAATGTTCCAACTCCGAGACCACACTACATTGAAGTAAATGGAAATCTCCCCTTATGGAGATTTACATTTACCTCTTCGATGTTCTGTGGTTTCACTGTTTATGTGTCAACAATGTCAGATTTGACATTGTAAACATTCTCAATTCTGATATAGACCACATCTTCCTGTGGCACATTCTCTTCAATTTCATCCTGTGTCATCTGTAACTCACTGGCCTATTACTCCTCAACATTGACTGCATCAGTTGCCACAGTTTTGTGTTCCCTCCCTTGCTGTCCAGCTTCAAGTGAATGTTTATACTGGTTTCCTGTGGAAGGCTCCAAAATATTTTCATATGGCAACTGACCAGTTGCTTCCTGTTCTACTGGTTTCTCCTTAATTTGAATGTTCATTGCTCTATCCTGCTGTGGTGCTTTCTGAGCTACATTGTCTACACTGAATCTTTCACTTTGCAGGTACTCCATAACCTCAGTTTCTATTTCTTTAACTTCTCCATTACTAATTGTCTTTTCTACTTTTCTTCTTTGTCTTATTTTTTATAATGTAAAGTTTTCTATGTCTGGATTCCTTTCCCTGTATTTCTCTTCAAATATCTTTGGTGCTGCAATTTTTGTATTGATCACTTCTATTTTTTTAATGTCTACTTTACTAATCTTATTTCTACATTCCCTATTTGTGATATTATTTTTTTATTGTGAAATTTTCCATATCTGGATGCATTTGGAGAAATATCTATGAAGATCCTGTGGATGTGATCCAGTAGTCTAGCCACTGGGTGATATAGATTTTTTTGCCCACTTGTGGCAGTTTATCAGTAATATCTCAGTGTGGATTTGTGTCAAATGCCTTAGCCAGATCAAGGTATGCAGGATGATAGTATTGTCATCATGCATGCCCATGTTGACCTTGCTGAGGACATTAAACAAATGAAACAGACATAATGTAGCCTGAACAAATCCCACATGTGTTTATTATACAGTTGGGATGTTTCTTGTGTCCACTTAGAGAAGGCCCATGATGATTTTTTGGTCTACCTCACAGATGTAGAGAGTCAGGATGGGTCTATACATTCATGCATGATGTTCACCCTCTTTCAGAAGGATGCATGTTTATGTACACTCACCCTCTTTCAGAAGGATGCATGTTGATGTGCACCCTTCTATGGAAACATAGGCCATCTGGAGGCTATGTTGAAGTTTTGATCCAACTGTGTCCGGTAGGTCCGCGTTTTGAATCATGCAACAGATAACCTGTGGTGTCAGGGCCCATTGACTCTGTTGTGTTATTAGCCATAGAGACAGCACAGCCAAACTGCCATCCTTAGAATAACAACTGAGTAATGTCTGCATGTATACCCTGTCTGGTGGCCAGTGGCAATGGAAGGGGGGTGATGTGTGAGACAAACTGTCAGCTTCTGGTTGGGTATGCCTGGTGGCATCCACATATATATATCTCTGCTTAGCTGTATATTCCACTTAACATTTCATATTTATTGAAATAAATGACTTGTGAAAAGACCTCCAAATACAACATTGGTCAGTCATCACATTCCATACACTGGCAGTATGCACACAGTCATAAAACTGTACCAGTGTCACATACCTTCATCCATTGCACAACAAATGCCTAAATGTGTTTCATGGGCAAGCTGTGTTTGAGTGGCATGATGCCATATCAGGACATATTAGAAATCAGTTGTTTATGCAGATCATTTCCTGACACTAATTGTAATAGTCACACAATGGTGCTGCTGACCACCACAATAATCCTTGTGATTAGCAGCACTACTGCACATACAAAACTGAATTCCACAAGGTTGCAATTGAATCAAAACACGTGATACATTGGTTGCATATAGCACAGCATAACAACATGAGTATGAGACAAGGATTATGTAATCATGTAATCAATATGAATTTATATTGATGTCTGTCTCAGAACATTTAATGATGGTATGTAGACACGTGCACACCTGTGCCATATTGCAAGTGTCACTGTTATACTGGAATGTGAACTGCATAGAAGGTTGATCTGCTCTTCTATAACAACACATGTCATAATTCACCACTAATGTACATAAAAGTGTATCGTACCATGTCAACAGTTGTCAGGAGGCATATTACTACAGCTGTTATAAAAGTAACATGTACTGCAATGGCAGCAATGGCCATCAACACATTAGCTCACATCACAGAGGGTAACACCCTCTTGAAGCCATACTGTACATCCACTCCTCAATATAGCACATGTCACTGACAGCAACATTGACATACCAACTCTTCATAGGGTCATAGGACATTATTAGGCTAATGGCCAACATCACATGAAATCCTAGCTATTATTATATCATGTAAACAAAATCCCTACTTCTATATTATGAAAGATAGTAAGGCTATTGTGCATATGTGTATATTTTTTGGATTGCATTACATCCTGCCACTGTACATGTGGGACATGTGCACCTCACTATGACAGAATTATAGATCACACATGCAGTGGTCTAGAGATGGCTTGCACAACCTCATGGAAGGACTCTGCTTCATGATGTGTGTACGCATATTTGACATGAGGACATCATCCATTCCTCTGCAGGAAAGATGTCATGTGGCCAGAGGAAAAAGGGACATGTTGACTGCATGGGACTAACTCAAATGTTCTCTAAGTGGTAGTGAAAAGAAGACCAATTTCAAAAATCATAAAATAACCATAATGTACAACCAACTACACACATGCACAGCAGTAGACTGGGCCTGATTTGAACACTATACCTGCATAGGTATAGGGTATGAATGCCATGCAATGTCACAGCAGCAACACCACATATGTCTGACTGTAACATTGTCACGTTGCACTTTATGTAGTATAATAGCATCACTGTATGCTGAGGAGAACATGGTGGGAGAAGTCTAGGGCATGGATGTGGAATTACATCCCTGTGTAAAATTGTCTCAAAAGTGATAGTTGTATGTACAGACACGTACGTTGCCTGCTTTCAGATTAGAACACATATATGTGTAGGTAAATTAGTTTGCAAACACATTAGTTAATGTTACTGTCACAGCACATTTTTGCCTTGAATATTGTCAAAGTGCATGTTATACAGGATGACATAATTATTGTTGTTCAGAGGATGATGTTCAGAGGAAGGTTTGGCATAGCTGTGGGCTCACATATTCTAAAATTGCTACCATAGTGATTGTTGAATGCACTCACAGTTGACTGCCATGTGAATAGACCCTCTACCTAATTATTAAAAGAGCACATTACTTAATGCAAGCACCGCAGCACAAGTCTGGCTTTTATAGTGTCAGACAACACTTTATAACTTATGACATCGGCAGAGTTTGGTGAGAGGAAGATGGTAATAGCAGCGTTCCATATGCTGGTGTAAAATGCTCTCTCTAATGTCAACCAATTGAACAAACATACCAATTGACCACATTGAGAACAGAACCCCTACCTATTGACAAAGCACAGTACATAAAGCAAGTGCCACAAGTCTGACTTTCACAGTGTCAGACAACACTTTATAACCAATGACATTAGCAGTGTCTGGTGAGAAGAAGATTGTAATAGCAGTGTCCCACATGCTGGTGTAAAATGGTCTCTTCATTGTCAACCAACTGAACACACACACACACACACACACACACACACACACACACACACACACACACACACACACACACACATAAACCAATTGACCGCAGTGAGAGTAGAACCCCTGCCTATTTTTTACAGAGCACAGTACTTAATGCAAGCGGCCCAGCAGAAGTCTGGCTTTTATTGTATCAGACAACACTCTGATGACATCAGGAGTGACTGGTGAGAAGAAGATGGAATAACAGTGTCCCGCATTCTGGTATAAAATACCTTCATGAATGTCAACCAACTGAATGAACAAACGCACACCAACTGACTGCAGTGAGAGTAGAACCCCTGCCTAACTATTTACAAAGCATGGTACTTAACACAAACGCCACAGCACAAGTCTGACTTTTAACATGTCAGACAACATTTTATAGCTGATGGTATCAGCAGAGTCTGATGAGAAGAAAATGGTAATAGCAGTGCCCCACAAACTGCTGTAAAATGCTCTCTCTTTAATGTCAACCAAGTGAGCAAACACACACACAAATGCCAACTGACTATAGGGAGAGTAGAATCCCTACATAATTATTTACAGAGGATAGTACTTAACACAAGTGCCACAGCGCAAGTCTGGCTTTTATTGTGTCATTCAACACTTTGTAGCTGATGACATCAGCAGAGTCTGGTGAGAAGAAAACATTAATAGCAGTGTCCCACATACTGCTGTAAAATGCTCTTATCTCTCTCTAATGTCAACCAAGTGAACAAACACACGCACAAATACCAACTGACTATAGGGAGAGTAGAATCCCTACATAATTATTTACAGAGGATAGTACTTAACACAAGTGCCACAGCACAAGTCTGGCTTTTAGAGAGTCAGACAACACTTTATAGCTGATTGCATCAGCAGAGTCTGGTGAGAAGAAGACGGTAATAGCAGTATCCCATGTGCTGGAGCAAAATGCTCTCTCTAATATCAACCAAGTGAACAAGCACACACACAGATACCATTTGACAGCAGTGAGAAAAGAAACCCTATCTAACTATTTGCAGATTACAGTACTTAAGAATGTATTTGACTGCACCTTTTAAAGCTTATGCTTCTTACATAATAACTACTCTGTATCACTATGCAATATTACTTTTCACAGCCTATAACACCTCCAAGTTTCATCACTAGACTGTATTGTTTTAAATGTTTCCTGAACTTTTGAAATTAAATGCTTGTATCTTTTACATTTGTATAATTATCATTAGTAATCTATTGTATGTACCTAGTTTGTTTGTTTTTGGAGCTTTTCTTTCCAGGACTCCATTGAAAATGGGTTCATTTTGGCCCAATGGACTATCCTGGTAAACCAACTGCAAATAAGTAAATAAATTAACACAAGCACCACAAAACAAGTATGGCTTTTAGACTGTTGGACACTTTTTAACTGAAGACATCAACAGAGTCTGGTGAGAAGAAAATTGTAGTAGTAGTGTCCCATATACTGGTGTGAAATGGTCCTTTGAATATCAACCAATTAAATACACAAACACACTAGCTACAAAACTCAGTACTTAACCCAACTACCATGGTACAAGTCTGATGTTTACAATGCTGCATGACAATTTATACTGGATGGCATCATCACTGGATGTTTGAGGGAAGATGTTTGGAGGCCTAAATTAAACGGATGAGAAATATTTGTGCTCAGTGGGACTATATTGCTGCCTGTAGGATACACAGTTATACTCTTCTGACTATAAACACACACAAAAATGGACTGCAGTGAGATTAGCACCCATGCCTAGGTAAGTACACCAGGTACAGAATGCAGTACTTAACACAAGATCCACAGCAGAAGTCTGACTATTACACTGCTGCAGGACAGTTTAGAGTGGATGATATCATCACTGGATGTTTGAGAGAAGATGTTGGGAGGCCTGAATTAAATGGATGTGTGCAGCCATATACAACTGACAAAAATGTGTACTTATTAGGACTGCATTACTGATGGTAGGATACACAGTTACATTCCTCTGATGACAGATACAAAGGTGGACTGCAGTGAGTTAAAAACCCCTGCCTAAGTAGACCAGCTAAAGAACTCAGTACTTAATGCAAGATCCACATCACAAGCCTAACTTTTCCAGTGCTTCAGAACAATTTATTGTGGATGGCATCTTTAATGGATGTTGGGAGGCCTGTATGAAATGGATGAGTATCATATTTGGGAGTATTTGGGATACCTTGTCTATGTTACAACAGTAGCCACTTACAAACCTTGATTTATGCTATAATAGTTGTACTCTTTTAACTAATATTGGTAACATCTGAGTGAAATTTAAAGTATTCTTTAGACAATTAGTACCCCCATCTCATGTTGGCCTTTTGTAATAGCAATATATAGACATTTCTTCTGGGATTCATGGGGCCTGCTCTGTCTGGGGGTACATCTTTGAATTTGAGTGACATTTTATTATACCTTATTAGTTGAAACCCCTGGGTTTTGCCCGGATGTTTGAAATGCATGTGACTGCACCCTTCTAGTCCTGAGCTATATGTATATATTATCTAATTATCTAGATATTATTAATCTGTTTTTGCCCACCATTTGTGATCCTCTGTTGTGCACATTGGGGGCTTATTGTCATGGATCTCAATAACATATTGCAGGGTCTTTGTGCCGATTGGGATGATATCAAAGTATTTGGTCTAGGAATGAAAAGAGATGGCACAACTGATGATGGCCATGGGGATCCAGTTGACGGCTGCAACATGTTTTTTAATAAACTGGGTAAAGAGATGAAAATGTTACAAACTAATATATGGCATTTGAAGTTATTTAAGGCATATCAATTCAAGAACAATACACCTAGAGGATTAAGAGTTAAGGTTCAACCATTGGTGGGCAAACCAGATGATATTCTCATTAGGGAATGGAATATGGCACAACAGAAGGCATCTATGGCCTTTGTCAATATTTTTGACATCATATTATGAAAGGATTATTGAGGAGAATATTAATGATGTCAAGCAATTATGTGAGGGGGTGAAGGCTTATGAGGGACAACCACATTATGTTGAACATTTGAGCAAACTTTCCAGGGAACTTCTTACTTTTGAGAATCATACCAAAGAGAAGTTGTTACATAAGTTTACCAGGGAATTTGAAGATTATGACAGGGGCAGGTCTTTTGAGTCCCAGAGGAGTGTTAGATTTTCTGAAGGTAGTAGACTCAGAGTAAATGCTAGGAGGAAAAGGCCTTGCTCTATTCTTAAAAAAATCTGGACAGGGGTTTAGTAACTCGGGGATGATTCCTTGGCTACTGATACAGGCAGTATATTATGTGAGCGATTCTCCAGATTCAAAAAAGGGATGAGGTCAGGATTACCCTTTAAGGGTAGGACACATAGAGGGCAGCATAAACACAAGGGTAGACACCACAGAAAATCTGCTTCAATCAATGGTGAAATGAACACTGAATTTTATAATGTGCATAACATTTCTAAGTATGTTCTGTCTGCTGACCAGGAATGGTTGCTTAATCAAGGCTTGAACTATATACCAAGTTTTTTTGATGATGAAAATGTTTTTGTTACAGATATCATAGCATTTTGCAGGAAATTGAATTTGAAATGATATTTTGGTACTCAGGATGTTTCCCAAAGTTCTACGGAGTTTCACTTCCATTAAGTCCAATTTTATTCCCCTTATGAACAAACATGTGGCTATTTTTCAACAGGCGGTACTTAAGGATTTACATTTTAAATTATGATCCTTCCAGATGTTGAGACACAATTTATCCAAAGGAGAGCAACAGGCACTCACTCAGAGAATTACAAGCTAACAGTGACATTACCATTCTGCCAGCTGGTAAGGGTGGAGCGGTGGTTATCATGGATTCCTGTTATTACTGGGATGAGGGAAATAGACAGTTAACTAACCCTCAGCATTACATGAACATGCCAATTGACCCCACCCCTAATTTCAAACAAGATATAAATTCATTTTTGGACAAAGCAGTAGATGAAGGTATAATCATTGAATCTGTTAGACAACACCTTGTGGTAAAGAAGCCTGGCAAACAATATTCATACCTTTTTCCCAAAATTCATAAGAACTTAAATCAGCCTCCTGGCAGACCTATTGTTTTGGGGATTAGATCCCTCATGGAACCTTTATCAGTGTTCTTGACCCGATATTTACGGCCTTTATTACCATGTATTAGGGCCAAAATTAAGGATATAACTGAGTTCTTAGAAAATAGTGTCTGAATCTCAATTAGGACCAAACTGGTTAATGTGTACTTCGGATGTTAAATCCTTATATACCAGTATTCCTCATTGGGCTGGTTTGCAAGCCTTGAAGTACTGGTTGGATAGGGCTGATCTGTATCCCCCAGGATTTAATAAGTTACTTACATGTTTGGCTGAACACGTCCTAACTAAGAATGTATTTTACTTTAAAGGGGAGTTTTATTGGCAAACCCAAGGTACGGCTATGGGGGCATCTTTTGCCCCTATATATGCCAACCTATTTATGGGGTTTATAGAAGAACAAATTATTTATAATAATTCCCACAACATTTTCCTGCCAGAAATCGATATATGAAGGTGATTTTTGGACGATTGTTGGTTGGTATGGCGTGGGGATATTGAATATCTTATGGAATTTGTGGAATACGTAAATGAAAACAAGTGGGGTATTGAATTCACCCTCACTTATAATTGGGTGGAAATCAATTTTTTGGAATTCAAGATTTTGCACCAATCAGATCACACATTGCATACATTAGTATATAGGAAGTATCCACGATACAACAGCTTGTTGTATGCATCCAGTTTTCATCCCAGCCATACCATCAGAAATATTCCAAAATCTCATTCTTGAGAATAAGATGAATTTGTTCATCTGATGCAGATTTTAATGATTCTAAACAAGATCTTATGGACAGATTTCTGGACAGGGGTTATAGACAAAGGGACGTATATAAAGCCAGTGAATGGGCGACTAATCGGAACAGATCAGAGTTACTACAATACAAATCCAAAGACAACCGGGTTGGGTCAGACACTATCAGGATGGTCACTACATATGGTAGAAATGTTGGTTTGTTGAGGGATGTTATCCAGAAACAACATTGGAATAGTCTCACAACCAATGATGAATTAGGCTTATTTTCGCCAGAGAAGTGCCAATTTTCTTTTCATAGGGGGAAAACTTTGAATTCATATTTTGCTCATTATAAAAAAGTGAACACTGGGGGTCACACAGGCCATCAGTTGACTATTACGGGAGACAAACTTGTAGGATCTTATCCTTGTGGGCACTGTAGTTTTTGTAAGTACATGTATAAGACCAAACAGTTCACAAGTAGAAACATGAGCCAGATGTATGACATACAAATTTATGCCAATTGTGGGTCGGATTGGGTGGTCTACCTGGCCACCTGTACCTGCTCTGCCTTTTACGTGGGACAGACTTCAAGGTCGCTACGATGTTGGATGTTGGAGCAGTTAAGTGACATATGCCACAAAAGAATCACAAATGCATTGTACAGACAAAGTCAATTTCATAATACTGCAAGCTTTACATTTACATTAATTGCTAAAGTGAGGGGTAATAGACAATTTAAAACAGGGTGGCACTCTATTTTAACTAACAAAGAAAGAAAGTGGATTATAAAATTGAGAGGACTGTTTACTTCTGGTCTCAATGACAAGTTATAAAATATTTAAACAAGAAAATAACAAGAAAAATAATTAAAGGTTGGATATATTAAAACAGAAAATAATTTATTTTTGTTTTTATGTGGGGAAGTGATGTCACAGGAAATTACATATTTTGATGCTGTATAAAACATTTGTTTATCATTATGATGAAGGCTATGTGCCAAAACCGGTGAGTTGTGATACAATAAACCATGGTAATTCAGTAATGTCCTTGTGGTGCTGGCTTTTTTTTTTTTGGTTATTCAAGTTTGATTGCTTGGCCATTGCACCAGTCATACTTGCTAGCATCTTTGTTGGAGTGAAATGGATGAGTAGCCATGTACAACTGTCAAGATATTAATGTTCTGCATGTTTCCAGATTGATGAATGTGCAAAGTGTGGGGTGTAGTATTTGCTGCTGTGTTTCCAATGTTCAGGTATACGTTATCAGGCAGCTTTACAAACTATATGCAAATAGCTGTCAGGAATGCATGTAGCATAAATTGGACATTTTTTCACGGTTGTATGTTGTGTACATTACATACTTAAATTCTCACATACAGATACACACTTCTTTTCTGATCATATTTGACTAATCATATTTGTTAATAATTGCTGTCCATATTACTACAAGTAAGAGACAATCTGTATGTGTATTGCCAGTATAAAGATGTACACGGTATGCAACACAGCATATTTATTTATTTCTGTAGTATAATTGATATATTTGGGAACTATTACTGAGACACCAAAGTTTCAAATGCATGGGTGTAGGTAGCACATGACTACAGTGTAAGTGTGTGTTCAGTCATTAAAAAGTGCCTTCCTTTTGCTTGAGTTTTTTTCATGTACTTTAATGGGATGAAGACTAACTGGGCAGTAAATTTAAGTAATACATTCTAATAGGCACTTTCCATAGCGCACCTCTGAGCAGCTGGCTTGCGCACCTCCGAGCAGCTGGCTTGCTCCTACTTAAACTTGAGAAGTACTTATACACAATGTCTATGGTAGACACAGCTAACAGATACTATGGTGTTCATAAATAGATCATAACAGACAGGCTGTGCTATAAAATATCTGACCTTATAAAAGCATTTATACTGCTTTCCCACTTTGAGTATAGCTAAGCGATGAGAAAAAGCGGGTCTCTGCTTCAATGATAACATTGCAAGAGTTGTATTGGTTCTCTTTTCTCCACACAAATGCATTAAGTGGACAGGAGTGTCAGTCAGCTCTTTGGATAGTACTGAGTGTAGGAAGCTCACCTGCTGCTTAGCTGACTCTGTGGCAGCAGGTGTAAGTGCATTCAGATTTTTATTTTGAGCTGAGATGATAGAGGTTCAAATACAGCTAAACAAAATAGTTTTTATAAATGGAATTTTCAATGTGAGAACCTTTATTCTACTTTAACTATTTGTTTCCTTAGTGCAGTAGGTTTAAGTTACATTGAGTGGAGGTAACTGTACCATGCCATTGGACATGAAGAGCCATTCATCATTGCTTGGCATTGGTGCACTATGAAAAACTCTAAGCAAACGCAGAGCCAAAACACTGAAGGGATTCACTGGGGATTTATTACTTATGTGTGTGGTGCGTAATTCTATTTTTTGACCAGATTAAAAGTGTCAAAATTGGGTAGATAGGAAAGTGGTGAAATGGGGGGCAGCAGGGGAAGAAAAAAAGGGAAAGCAATATATTAAGGTGCAAGAGGGAGGTAAGAAAAAAACATAGCTATCCACTTCTTCAACAGTGTAAAATGAAAATATGTATGGAATATTGCCTGATTTTGAACTGTCAACTCAACAAAGAGGGGTGACAACAACACAACCATGTTGTATAACTAATTGGACCAATCAAGTGTGTCCAGAAGACACATGTGATGTGCAGAGCTATGTATGGGAGAATATTTTTGTGGGGGGTTGCCCATTTATGATTATTTTTATTTCAGGAATGTTGGGTAAGGGACGTGGGTATTTCTGGGTCAGGTAAGTAGGGTAGGTAAGGAAGATGATGCAGACAAACAGGAAAAAAAGACAAGAGACAGGGATGGTGAAGGACACAACAGATTTGGGACATCATGATTGGGATAGGGTGGAGACATTAAATGCCCATGCACAGCAAGCACGGGGACAGTCAGAATCTAGTCCTCACCTGCAGAACTATCATCATTGTTCCCTTAATGCACTGGTTGTTGGACTGCATAACATCTTTATTTTTGCTCCATTACAGAGACCATCTTCTCCATCCAGCAGAGGCATGCACCAGTGGTGCTTTCCATGACCTCATGCATGTCTGACATCTCCAGGCAGATGACAAAATACCCACCTCCACAAAAAATCCCAGAAAGTACTACTGCACCAGCTGCTGGGGTAATGCTACCTGATGTGGACAACAGCAGGGGCATCAGAAGCAGTACTGCTAGGTTGGGTGTCTGACATGCTGGGTATTGGTGTAGGAGACAGCGAGCAGTGGCAGGCTGAATTAGAGTGGTTGTCTTATCTCCCTGTGCTGTAAATCATTTTGTGAGTTGTCAGAAATTGATGACATCAAAATGTTGTGTCCACACATATAAAAATAAAAAAAGAGAGATAAGGACTGGGGTAAGAGAAAAAAAATGATAACAAACCACCAAGAAAGGTGAAGACGAAAGGCCGAGGTACCAGGATTAAAGCTGTGTGGTACTCCATCCTGTGTCTTGGATTTACTTTAAAAAAATGATAATTAGTACCATTATATGTGGCATACAATAAAATATACAATACAAATATTTTTTTATCTTTGCTTTTACGGTTAACTATATTTTTAACAACAAACCTATACTTGTAATTCTTACACTATGCATTTATTGCACATATGCTGCATCAGCTAATGCAGATTAAGTTAACAGCACTTTTTTGAAATTATTATCTAATAATTTTAAATGATTTTTACTATATATTTGTTACTTGTGGGATTTAAACTGACAATATCTGAATACAGTATTACAATTGGCTCGTACAGTTGGCTAGAGTTGTGGACTGAAGCATGCATACTTGATTTCATAGTTCAGATATGCATGCTTAATTTCCTACTATTGGATAGAGGAGCAATACTTTTAGATAAATAATAATTATGCTCTGGTGCATACATAACCCTTGCTTCCCTAAGTCTCTTTAAAAGCTCAGCATGGGCTTCTAGTTCACTGTTTTCTCCTGGTTGGCTGTAGTATGAAAAGGAAAGAACAAAAGAAGAGCATTATACATACCAGTCTTGCCTATATGCAGCTTTCAATCTAATTTAAATTATCTTGATCTGTATACTTACACAACTGTGGGATACCAGCAGTCTGCAGTTTGCTTGCACTTTTTGAGGTTATTAAAGTGGTGCCTGCATTGCTCTCCAGTGTGTGCAATGACAGTCACACTGGAAACAACCTTGCAAAGACTATTCCAAGCCTCAGATTTGTACTGAGACTGAGTACAATCCCCCTGGAGCAGCCTTCGGCTCTGGCACTTTGCAAGGAGTCCAATAAAAATTCTGGATTCCTCCACACCCCACCTTTGAGCCCTGAATTGGGCACCTCCTTCTAGCTCCAGCCAGGTTCACTCAGGGCAAATAGAAACAGTTAAGAGTGTTTTCCTGACAATTCATGTTATCATGCTTAATGCCAGTGCAAAAAGTCAAACAACCATCCCAACCAAGAGCAACAGTGCCAAACAGCGTGGAAAGCCATTTTTGAAATAGGAAGGTTAATGTGACAGTCGGCATTACTTTATGGACTGGTTGCTGCTGTAACTGTTATGTGATTTAAATCTGCAGACATATATTGGAGGCATACATTTTATGACCCGACACACATTTGTGTGG
Source organism: Protopterus annectens (assembly GCF_019279795.1). NCBI lineage: Eukaryota > Metazoa > Chordata > Ceratodontiformes > Protopteridae > Protopterus > Protopterus annectens. The sequence continues at coordinate 1,773,697,978 of NC_056741.1, read as the reverse complement.
CTTTACACACAGATAAAAATTAATTTGTACAATTTGGGATTCAAACTTATGCAAAATAAACAAAATATATTCTACCACATAGGCGGATTTCTATCCTTGCTGCATTAGAAGTGCTTGTCAGACATGCATATTAATTATATATAAATACACATGACAGAGTGAGGGGCTAACCACATATGTTTGTGATCTGACAAGGTCCTGGTTTATACATTCATGTGTGTATGAGAATCACTGAAGTCTGAAGTTCATCCAAGGTCAGAAAAATAATTATAATTACAGAAACATATTTGTCAGTATACCCTCAGATACACATTAATTCATATGAGCCCCAGTGCTATACATACTTATTATTATTTACAGTTATGTTTACATTGTTTTATATTCTATAAAAGTGAGTGGACATGCATTACCCTGGTTCTGTAATTGTGTAATTGTACAACAATAATTGTACTGATATACACAGTTTACACATAGGTTCATAGGCTGGTACTAGGCTATCTGCCCTAGGGCCTATACAAGCCTAGCCATAACAATTCCCTGGCTATTTCTTCCCACACTATTTACTTCCCTGGACCCCTGTCTAGCAGGGTGACTGACGTGATCCCCGGGGTGAATTTCCTTTCTCCCATTCAATCGTCAAAGTTCCTTTTGAAGAGGGCCAAAGAGGCACTCTGCTTGACATATATGAGCAATCTATTCCAGAGTCTGGGGAGTCTCTGGGTCAGGAACCTATCCCTCCAGCATGTTTTGTTTATTGTGATGACAAGGTTTAGATCCCTGGAGTGTGTGGCTCTGAGGGATTGGGATTTCTTTAAGTGTAGCATGTCCAACAGCTCTGGGTTTGACATGGCCTTGTATGTTAAGCAAAGAGCGCCTCTGAGTAGACGATATGCGACAGAGTATAGCTGGAGTTTTTAAAGGCGAAAACATTTAATAGGTTTATAGATTAGTACTAAGCTAACTGCCCTTGTGATCCATTTTAAGCCTAGCTAATTATCCCTTGTGAGATTCAAACCCTACACCTTGTGTTTGTAAGGCAAACACCTTAACCATTAGGCCACCCTCCCAAACATGTAATATATCCCTGATTTCCTGTGTATGCTCATTGCACATGCTATAGACAGTTATTCCTATGTGTAAGTACTTTTCTACTGTTAATTTTTATATAAAGTAAAGTAGAACATAAGAAAGAAAAGTTTGTTCTTAGCTAGATTAAAACCCAATCACACCTATGCTATAATTCTTAACTTACATTTGCCAAAGAAACAGCTAGACAACAGCTACATATTTTCACATTCATTACTCTGCACGTGTGCTAACCACCATAGCAATGTCACTTAGCATGTCTGCACGGTGGCAGACCACACATGAGACAATGTATCTGTTTTGAAATTATCTACTGTCTGCTTCCTGTCTACAGGTGTTCTGGACCAGCAGGTGTTGTGGGAGCTGACCCTTGTGCAACACTGTTTAGTGGATTTGCATAACGGTAAGCAAAATAAGTAACAATGTATCCATTTTGAAATTGACTACTGTCTGCTTCCTGACTATTTCTTGTCTGCAGGTGTTCTGGATCTGCAGCTGTTGCTGACCACTGTACAAAACTGCTTAGCAGGATTGTGCAATGGTCAGGAAAAGAGGTAACACTGTATCTTTTTTGAAAATGAAAATGTCTGATTCTTGTGTGGGCCATTAGACCATGTTTGCATGAAGGTAAGCGACACGCAAGGTGACAGACAAAGCTCACCTTGTATTATCCTTCTAAAAAGTGTTTATTAGGTTTCATCCTTAAAAGATAAATGTGGAATTTGAACCATGATCTACAGATAGTATATGCTTGGTTGTTCATCATGTTTGCCAAGTATACTGCACACATACACACACACATTTGATTCACAGGTGTAATTCAGCAACTTTACCTTTGATCGCTATGTCTCCACAGTGGTAAGAAGGGCATTCTATATTGCTCAGCTCATAAGTAAGGGCATTGCCTCCAGAAAAAAAAGAAGTTATAACCTCCCTGTACTCTTCCCTCATCAGGCCAATAATTGAGTATAATGCCCCTTTTTGTGTGTACCTTCCAAGCACCTGCAGCAATTGGAGAGACCACAAAGGTTCCTCACAAGGAAAGTTCAAGGTCTTCAACATCCATTCTTCACAAGGAAAATTCAAGGTCTTCAGCATCTGTCCTATGTGAATCATTTGAAATCACTCTCACCTTATTCTATTTCATAAACACTGCTCAGAGGTGATCTCTGTCTTGCATAGAAGGCAATCTTTGACAGAGTCTAATCGTACATGTGTCACTAACCAAATATAACCATCATATATGTCAACCAGAGTGCCAAAGAGGCACTCTGCTTGACAAATATGAGCAATCTATTCCAGAGTCTGGGGAGTCTCTGGGTCAGGAACCTATCCCTCCAGCATGTTTTGTTTATTGTGATGACAAGGTTTAGATCCCTGGAGTGTGTGGCTCTGAGGGATTGGGATTTCTTTAAGTGTAGCATGTCCAACAGTTCTGGGTTTGACATGGCCTTGTATGTTAAGCAAAGAGCGCCTCTGAGTAGACGATATGCGACAGAGTATAGCTGGAGTTTTTAAAGGCGAAAACATTTAATAGGTTTATAGATTAGTACTAAGCTAACTGCCCTTGTGATCCATTTTAAGCCTAGCTAATTATCCCTTGCGAGATTCAAACCCTACACCTTGTGTTTGTAAGGCAAACACCTTAACCATTAGGCCACTTTCCCAAACATGTAATATATCCCTGATTTCCTGTGTATGCTCATTGCACATGCTATAGACAGTTATTCCTATGTGTAAGTACTTTTCTACTGTTAATTTTTATATAAAGTAAAGTAGAACATAAGAAAGAAAAGTTTGTTCTTAGCTAGATTAAAACCCAATCTCACCTATGCTATAATTCTTAACTTACAACAGTTGCCAAAGAAACAGCTAGACAACAGCTACATATTTTCACATTCATTACTCTGCACGTGTGCTAACCACCATAGCAATGTCACTTAGCATGTCTGCACGGTGGCAGACCACACATGAGACAATGTATCTGTTTTGAAATTATCTACTGTCTGCTTCCTGTCTACAGGTGTTCTGGACCAGCAGGTGTTGTGGGAGCTGACCCTCGTGCAACACTGTTTAGTGGATTTGCATAACGGTAAGCAAAATAAGTAGCAATGTATCCATTTTGAAATTGACTACTGTCTGCTTCCTGACTATTTCTTGTCTGCAGGTGTTCTGGATCTGCAGCTGTTGCTGACCACTGTACAAAACTGCTTAGCAGGATTGTGCAATGGTCAGGAAAAGAGGTAACACTGTATCTTATTTGAAAATGAAAATGTCTGATTCTTGTGTGGGCCATTAGACCATGTTTGCATGAAGGTAAGCGACACGCAAGGTGACAGACAAAGCTCACCTTGTATTATCCTTCTAAAAAGTGTTTATTAGGTTTCATCCTTAAAAGATAAATGTGGAATTTGAACCATGATCTACAGATAGTATATGCTTGGTTGTTCATCATGTTTGCCAAGTATACTGCACACATACACACACACATTTGATTCACAGGTGTAATTCAGCAACTTTACCTTTGATCGCTATGTCTCCACAGTGGTAAGAAGGGCATTCTATATTGCTCAGATCATAAGTAAGGGCATTGCCTCCAGAAAAAAAAGAAGTTATAACCTCCCTGTACTCTTCCCTCATCAGGCCAATAATTGAGTATAATGCCCCTTTTTGTGTGTACCTTCCAAGCACCTGCAGCAATTGGAGAGACCACAAAGGTTCCTCACAAGGAAAGTTCAAGGTCTTCAACATCCATTCTTCACAAGGAAAATTCAAGGTCTTCAGCATCTGTCCTATGTGAATCATTTGAAATCACTCTCACCTTATTCTATTTCATAAACACTGCTCAGAGGTGATCTCTGTCTTGCATAGAAGGCAATCTTTGACAGAGTCTAATCGTACATGTGTCACTAACTCTAAAGACCTTAACCTAGTATGTGACATTAATAGAACCTGCTGGAGGGACAGATTTGTCTCCCAGAGGTTAATACACCTTTGGAACAGACTAACACTTCATGTCACACAGAGCAACTCATTGGCCCTCTTCAAACACAATCTGGATAACTGGATGGGTAACTGGAAATTTTATTTATTTATTTATTTTATTTTATTTTACATTTGTTGACTGGGAAAGTCCAACTGGATTCATATCCATTTTCAGTGGAAGCCCGGGGAGAAAGGCTCCAGAAATACAAGTTATGTTAACAAATACAAATGAATACAAATGAAAAGAGTACAATACCAACAGTTCAGCTGCAATTCATGCAAACAATGATTACAAGAGATAATAAGATGGAAGTAAACAATTTGAGTTGGTTTTGGGTATTAAGGAATATGGTGTAGAGTACTATCTGAGAACAAAAATGCCAGGAAAAAATATGAAGGAAGAGAACAAAAATAATAGCATTGAGCCCATAAAGAGGTAGGCTATGGGTGGTTAACTTGAACTAGAGCAGGTGAAATTCACTCCAGGGGTTCCACCTGTGTCCCTCTTAGACAGTGGCATTAGGTGCTGATTGTGGAAATAAGGATAGAACTTGGCTAAGCTTGTAAGGGCCCTACGGCCATTAGCCTGGCAACTTCTTATGATTTTATAATACTATGCAGTGTTTATCATATAAGTATATTACATGAAATGTATTTGATTTATTTGTTTCACCATGCCTGCGTTAAGCCATGCACCAAGTAAATATTATAAAAAAAATTAAAATAAAAGAAAAAACTTACAAAATATATTTTAACATGCATTACAGATTTTTACACAAGTCTGAATTTGAACTGTCAGACCAGTGAAACTATAAACCACAGTAAGGGTGTCTTAGCCTTCTTTGCCATAGAAACAGCTTTGCAGCAGGAAAATAAATCATTGTGCATTCAAGCAAGTCCTATTTCATCCACAGTATTAAAAAGACATATAACACTTGTACACTCTCAGTTGTTTGTACATGTGGTAATTACATATTTAGTGCAAAGACTGATCACACAACTATCTATGAGTATTGTTTGGAGCAATGTCTTCTCTTTGTATTGTCTTCATTCTTCTCTTATCTGAGAAGTAATCTCAAACAAGCAGTCTGTAAGGCATTTTGTATCATTGCCCTTAAAATGTATGAGAATATTAAATGACAATAATATACAGTTTTCAATAAAGGCAGGGGAGTTTGGCTATTATTGAAGAGAAACTGAGAAATGTGTGCTGCTCACTTCCATTTAAAACCTTGACACAATTACTTCCTACAATTTGTAAGTGTAATCTGAGTGACACACCTACTGAAGGTAAGGGAGATTGAATTGCTGTTGTATTTTCCTTCTCCCTGTCAATAATCATTAACAGTCACAATCCATTAGCAACTAACAATGAGGGAGTGCCTGCACTATTTTTACACCTGCCACATGAAGCCAAAAGCTTGGGATTCAGCAATTCTAATGAGTTCACACCTCATTTGCATCTTCACCATGCTCACAGGCCTGACTCTATACAATAAAAAGGTAACTGTATAGCTAGGGAACCTGACGGTGAGGAGAGTCATGTAAATGGACAATACAGAAGAAGATTCCTATTACTCTGGATTTATCTGCACAGTAGACTTCTAATTTAGTTAAGGTATGATTACATTTTTCATCTACATATTAGATTTGCTCACGTTATTAGGAACATTATATATATATATATATATATATATATATATATACACACACACACACACACACACACACACACACACACACACACACACACACACACACACACACACACAGAGTGTGTATGTGTGTGCATATATATATATATATATATATATATATATTTATGTATGTGTGCATTTGTGTGTGTGTGTGTGTGTGTGTATATATATATATATATATATATATATATATATATATATATATATATATATATATATATATATATATATATATATATATACATACACACACACACACACAGCAAATTAGCAAATGTGACTTTTGTCTGTATACACATCTCAAAAGTTTACTGATGGCACAGGCATTTTTGTCAGGGCAATTTACTTAAATCAGATACACAACCTTATTATCATAAGTGTTATTGTTACAATTGCTTATCTTACACTCTTCTATGTTATTTGATTGAAGTGTAAATGTCCTATATTGTCAGTAACACAGGGATGTTAGACTTCATCAATGGCCCACAGACACCTCGAGGGGAGAGCTGGACACAGGTAGAGGTGACTGGCAATTGTATAAAAATAACTTTTCTGTTGTAAATGTGTACACATTTTGTGAAATTGTTTTGGAAAGCACTTATAACAATTGACTGATGTGTTATTCCTTGCTTGGTACAAACTGTCATTTGCATGTTGTTTTGGGGGTGGGGAAGCAAGTTCTATTTTTGTGTTGCCACAACCAAAAACATTTTTAAAGTTTGTTCTTGTTACTCCTTGTTTTGGATCAAACCTTTGCTTGTATGTGACTGATATGTTATAACCATATAACCTTTTATATTTTGTTACCTGAAGTTTTGTTTTTCTAAAGTGGGTAATGCTGAACAAAAAATATCTGTATATATAAGTAGGAGTTTTATTTGTGTGACATTTAAGTGTAGTATCCTTTTTTTTGTTTTCTGTCACCTAGGGTTATGGCATCCAAGCATCCTAATCCATTCAAACCCTCTTCAGTGACTTTGAAAATGAGTAAGAGTAACAGCAGCCCCTAACATTCTTTTCATCTAGACCAGTTTCCGTGGCTATATTCCAATAAGTTTTAGAATTCACAGGGAAAAACTACACTGAGTCTACATGATTACTTTATAGCTTGCTGTATAGCTCTTCCTTTTTGGATTGGTTAATTAGCATACAATTCAGCTGTTTATGCAGTAATTATCATGCCATAGTGTTTACCATGTTTGTAGGGTTCTACGTGGTGTGTAGAGCTGCTTACTGAATACAAAATTCTCCGTTATCATGTGGACTGTGTAGGCTTTATTGAATCTGCACCAGAGACTTGGGCTATATTGTTGGTGCCAATAGGGAGTTGAGGGATGTAGTGTTTTCTCAGTGAAAATCACTCTATGGGTGCAATTCGTGTGTGGGATGAGACATTAGAGCAGAAAAAAGTCTCTGAGGTAAGTAGGTTACTTACATATTACATTTCATTTCATTTCATGTGCATACACGAATGAGCATCCTGCTGAAAGGGTCATTGGGGAAAATGTTTCATTTTGTTACTTGTGCATACTTGGACAGACTGCTGAAGGGATCATAGGTTCATAGGTTGGTACTAGGCTATTGGCCCTAGGGCCTATACAAGCCTAGCCATAACAATTCCCTGGCTATTTCTTCCCACACTATTTACTTCCCGGGACTCCTGTCTAGAAGGGTGACTGATGTGATCCCCAGGGTGAATTTCCTTTCTCCCGTCGAATCGTCAAGGTTCCTTTTGAAGAGGGCCAAAGAGGTGATCTGCTTGACATGTATGAGCAGTCTATTCCAGAGTCTGGGGAGTCTCTGGGTCAGGAACCTATCCCTCCACCATGTTTTATTTATTGTGATGACAAGGTTTATATCCCCAGAGTGTGTGGCTCTGAGGGATTGGGATTTCTTTAAGTGTAGCATGTCCAACAGCTCTGGGTTTGACATGGCCTTGTATGTTAAGCAGAGATCACCTCTGAGTAGACAATATGTGACAGAGTATAGCTGGATTTTTTTTAGACAATCAGCATAGGGTATTTGCTTTAGGCCTGTGATTCTTTTATTGAGGTATTTATGTGGCCTTTCCAGTTGTGGCAGATGTCTTGAGAGGTACATACCAAATGGGGAGTTGTATTCTATAATGGGTCTAATGAGGGATGAGTACAGTGGGACAATGACCTCCTTTTTTCTGGATAAAAAGCCCTTAGTGATGAGGTGTGCCACATAGAAGGATTCCCTGACTGTTGTGTCAATGTGGTTATCGAAGGTGAGACCACTGTCCACCTGTGTCCCTAAGTGTCTTATCACACTTTCGGTTTTTAGTGTGCTGCCACCTATGTGGTAATTCATGGGTACATGTTTTCTCCCAAAGGGGATAACTATACATTTCTTGGCATTGAGCTTGAGCCCGTGGCTCTGGCACCAAGCATCTGTTTCTGTAAGGCCCTTTTGTAGAGTATCCACATCATTTGGGGATTCAATAATGGCTCCCAGTTTGCAGTCATTTGCGAACTTTGTTAGCCAGAGTCCCTTAGTGTTGGCCTGTACTTCAGAGAAGTAGATGCCAAACAAGAGCAGTTCCAGGACTGAACCCTGAGGTACTCCACTTGTCACTTGTCTGGAGCTGGATTTGGAGTCGGCTACTTTTACAGTGTGCATTCTGTCAGTAAGCCAGTTGGCAACCCATCGAGTTATGTAGGGATTAAGGCCCAGCTTAGTAAGTTTATCTATGATTACTGAGTGGGGTATGGTGTCAAAGGCCTTGGTGAGGTCCAGATAGGCTGTGTGGACTGCCTTACCCTCATCCACAGCTCTGGAGACTGATTCGAAGAAGTCAATCAGGTTCAGGAGACAAGATCGGCCCTTCACAAACCCAAACTGGGTGGGGTCCAGTGTTTGAAGGCTACCGATGTCTTTGTTTATAAGTTCTATGATAATACATTCCAGGGCCTTACAAATCAGGCTCGTCAGACTGATGGGGTGGTAGTTCCCGGGATCCAAGGTGGATCTCCCCTTGTGGAGTGGGATAACTGTAGCTGCAAGCCACTCAGTGGGCACAAAGCCTGAGGTGAGGCTATGATTAAACATGACACTTAGGTGAGGTGCCAGTTCATTTTGTAGTTCATGTAGTACACAGCCAGGATGTCATCTGGTCCCATGGATGCTGTATTATTAGCTTTGGAGAGTGCTTTTTTTACCTGTGTGGCCGTTATTACCAGACTTTGGCAATCTTCTGGTATTGAGATGGGCCATTTAATTGTGAGAGTGGGGTGAAGTTGGCACTGAATCGATCTGCCAGGATATTGGCAATATCCTTGGGATCAGTATATTTAATGCCATTTTCTGTTGTAGCTCAGAGCAGATCTGAGCATTGCCATTTAGATTCTTGACATAGCTATAGAATGCCTTGTGGTTGTCTTTGGAATCTTTGGCAATTTTATTTTCATAACTAGCTTTGGAGGATTTTATGAGAGATCTCAGTTTCTTAATGAGGCTGGTAAGGGAGTTTTTTGCATCCTGGGACTGGGGTTAAATGATTCATTTTGGTGTCACTTGACTGCTCAAAACTACTGAAGAGATTATTGGGGGAATCTATTTCATTCTGGTATCATTATTGTGCTTGTGCATACATGGACAAATTACTTAAAGGGCCATTGAAAGAAAATGTTTAATTTTGGTGCTTATGCATACATGAACAAATTACTGAAGTGATCCTTCTGGGAAATTATTCATTTTTATGTCAGTAAGCTTCTTATGCATACATGGACAAACTATTAAATGGATTACCATGACATTTAGAGAAAGAAAGCAAACAATGCAGCTGCTCTGCTTGATAGGCAGCAATGCAGCAAATTGAAGCACAGTTTTAATGTATATGCTTCTTGATTTTATAACAAGGATAAACTAAATCATTCCACTTTGCCTCACTGAAGATTAAACCCCCTGATGATCAGGCTCACTAAAATGTAACTGTCTTTCTGAAGAGGCTGACCTGCATCCCCAATTTAGAAGAAAGCTACCCACACTCTTCAAATTTATGAAAGCAGCTTCAGGGGGCATACCTCTTAGCACAAGAAATCTGGACAAAGCCTAAAATAGTGGTGTCAAAGGCCCCAAAACAGGAACAGGTTTTAAATATTGCTCTTACAAAATTTACACTTAGAAAGTTGCTAGAATAACAGGATTTGTATTAGTGTGCATTTTCTGAAGAAGATGAGGTCTGAAACACAAACATATCTCATTATTTAATGAGTTCAATCCTCACTGATTTACCAGAAAGCCACAAATTTTATGAGTGAAAATCTGGGCATTCTGCAAAAAATCTGGACAGTTGATAGGTCAGGGGTTCAGGACTAAATATTTAGCACATGATGCTTAACACTCTGAAAGTCCATTTTTTTGCTTAGGTAAAATAAGGAGAAAAACAATCAGACATGGTGTTGTCCAATCAAAAATGAGGCCTACTGTACTCTATATTATTAATAGGCCCTTTGAGGTCTACATTGGAGTATCTTGAAATAATTACAATTAAGTACTAGTTATGTTTAACCAGCATTTGCACTCATCATTCCTTAGCCTACAAAGTACTAGTTATGTTTATCAGGCATTCCCATCATTTCTTAGTCAACAAAGTACTATTTATCTTTAATGACCATTCATATTCCTTATCACTCCTTAGTCCACAAAGTGCTAGGTATGTGAACTACCATTCACACTTCTCATTACTCCTTAGTCTGGAAAGTACTTGTTATATTTAACCAGCATTCTCATCACTCCTTTGTCCACAAAGTACTAGTTATGTTTAACTAGCATTCACAGTCATAATCACTCCTTAGTCCACAAAGTACTAGTTATGATTAGCCAGCATTCACACTCCTCATCAATCTGTAATCCACAAAGTACTAGTTTATCTTTAACCAGCATTCATGTTCCTCATCACTCCTCAGTTATGCATTATGCATTCACTAGTATTATTCCTTTTGTATAGGTACACGATTATAGATATATGGACATTGCATTCCAGTTGACACAGACATGCCTTTCTTTTCACTGTGACAAGCATTTCCTTATAGGTTCATAGGTTTATAGGTGTGTACTAGACTAATGGCAACAAGGGGCCTTTTTAAGCCTATCCATGTGTCCCAAGTCTCTGACAAGTTCTGGTACCCTTGATAAGTGCAAGCAGGGATTTGGGAGATGAAACATTTACTCTCCATTAAAGAAATAGGAGCCAAACCAGGTATGATTTTCCTGTTCCCCATCCAATTGTCCAAGTTACACTTGAATTGTGATAGACAGGAACTCTGTTTCACATGAATGGGGAGCCTGGTAGTCTCTGGGATACATACCTGTCTCTCCATTAGGTCCTGTTTATATAACAGGCAAGGTGTAAATCTTTAGAATAGGTAATTCTGGTGTTGTTTGTTTTGCAGATATAGAGGAGGTCCTTCAGGGTAGGGTCTGACAATGCCTAGGGCCTTAAGGCGATCTGCATAGGACATGTTACTTATGCCCTGTATGTTTTATTTATTTATTTGTCTTAGTTTACTCGGAAAGTACAACTGGGTAATACCCATTTTCAGTGATGGCCCAGTGGGGAGAAAAGCTCATTTGCTTACAATGCATTATACTAAGTTCCAGTTAAGCGCAGAGTTGTTACATTTCTATTTATATTTATACGCGAATAGTAGTTACATTTATACATGCTAAAATTTTACAGAGGTGGATGTTACTAAAGAGAAAGCCCATGCACAGCTTAGTGGATTGTACATGAAGAAGTTATGTATAAAAAGTGTTTTGTCATTTAAGTGAGAGATTGACTGTATTCTGTTTAAGGAGAGTATGTGGACAGAATCACATTGTGAACACAAAGTCTCAGCCTTGCGATGCGAATGTGCAGGACACGGATTGTTTAAGATGCCGTTTAAGCATTTTTTTTAAACTATTGAGTTTGTCAGGGAGTTTTCTTTGTGTGGGGATACTATTCCAGAGTTTAGTTACACACTGGGAGTAGAGCAAGTCTCCTGCAACATTATGTGTCTTATTTGTAAGTAATAAGAATTTGTTACTAGAGTGGAGGTCCCTTGCTGGACAATAAGTCAGGAATAAATTTTGTAGTGCAGGGCCTTTTTCTGGATGATGGATGAATTTGTGTGCTACAGGTAGTTGCAAATATGTTAGGTAGTTGTATAGTTCAAGCCAGTTTAATTGCTTTAGCCTATGACAATGATGGGTCTAATGAGTGTGATTGGTGGCAAATGTAGCTATTTTACTGTAGCAGGAGGCACATTTCTTTCTTTGAGTATTGTTTAAGTTTGTTAGGATACGGGCAGCATATAAGAGAGATGGCAATAAGAAGGTGGTGGCCAGTGGTTTTCTTGCAGTATCTTTAACAAATCCATTGATCCTATAAAGGGAGCCTAGTTTCTGGTATGTACATTTAATGCTATGCAGTATATGCTGGTCATATTTGAGATTGTCACCTATTGTAATGCCTAGAAGTTTACTGTGAATCACAGTTTCAATAACAGTATTATTTGCTGGCATTATAGTAAAAAAATTGATTTGGATTTTGACACTTTTTTGAGGTGAAAAGCATTAACTTAGTTTGATGGGGTTTGATTAGGAGGTTTGATTCTTTGAGCAAGGATTCTACAGAGGAGAAAGATGTTTGGGTAATGTCTTGGAGCTTATTTATTGTTGAGGCCACACATATTAATGCTGAGTCATCTGCATACTGAATGAATCTATCATGGGTGAGTGGAGATGTACAGGTCATTAATAAATTATTAAGTAGGACAGGACCCAGGATAGAGTCCTAACAGACACCTGTAGTAACTGGTTGAAAGGATGAGTAGGTTTGTTGACATTTAACAGCGTATTCCCTCCCAGATAGGTAACTAAGAAACCACAACAAGGATTATTGTAAAAGTTCAATTGAAGAGAGTCAAATGAGCAGTTGCTGGTGTTAAACAGTATCAAATGCCTTTGACAAGTCTAAGAACATGGTAGACACAAGCTCTGTGGACATTACAATCGTTGGATGTGCCTGCTTGGGTACATACCAAAGGGGGCACTGTACTCAATGCTAGTTCTGATGAATGCTGAATACAGTAGAAGAATAACTGTCTTGGGTCTAGATGCCATACCTTTGTTGATATGTTGCACGACATAGAATGATTTCATCACTACTGTAGACACATGATTGTAAAAGGCTAGATTCTACCTGTGTGTGTCCCCAAGTCCCAGACTACTGGGTCAGCTCTTAGGGGTGTGTTGTCAATATTATAGTTGTCAGGGGTGGATGACTTCCTGAAGGGTGCTATTATGCATTTCTTGGCATTTAGTTTTAGTCCATGGCTCTGACATCAGTTATTGGTCTGTGTCAGCCCTTTCTGGAGAACCTTTGTGTTGGTGAGGGATTCTATGACTGCTCCTTATTTACAATCATCTGCAAATTTGGTTAGCCAGAGGCCACTGACATTGGCCTTGACTTCAGAGAGTTAAATGCCAAAAAGGATTGGTCCCATGACCTATCCTTAAGGGACTCCGCTTGTGACTGGCCTCATTGTAGAGTTTGAATTCCCAATTCTAACTTCTTGGGTGCTGTCTGTAAGCCAGCTGGCCACCCACCAGGTTACATAAGGTTTATATCTAACCTCCTTAGTTTGCAAACAGTGTCCAAGTAGGGTAGTGTGTCAAATGCCTTGGCTAGGTTAAGGTGGGCAGTGTGAACCATTTTGCCCTCATCTACTGCTTTGGTGACCTTCGCAAAGAAATCCAACAGATGGAGCTTTCCCATGTCATTATTGACCATCTTCATGATAATTCTTTCCATAGCTTTGTATATGAGACTAGTGAGACTTATGGGTCTGTAGTTTCCAGGGTCTGTACATGGTCCACTTTTGTGCAGAGGGTCGATTGTTTCTGTTCTCCAGTCATGAGGCATAGGTTCATAGGTAAGTACTAGGCTATCAGACCTAGGGCCTATAAGAGACTAGCCAAAAAGGTACCCTGGCTTTCGCCACCCAAGAAAATTATTTTCCTGTGCCCCTGTTAAGCAGAGCCACAGAGGTGATCCCCGGGTGAATTTCCTACTTCCCATCCAATCATAAAGATTTATTTGAAGAGTGCTAATGAGGAGCTTTGTTTGATATAGATATGTAGTTTGTTCCAGAGTATGAGACAGGAATCTATCCCTCCAGCATGTTCTGTGTATTGTGGTGACAAGGTTTAGGTCCTTAGAGCATGTAGCTCAGAGGGATTGGGATTTCTTTAAGTGGAGCATGTCCAACAGCTCTTGGTTTGACATAGCTTTATATGTTAGGCAGAGATCACCTCTGAGCAGGTGATATGTAACGGAGTAAAGCTGGAGTTTTTTGAGACAGTCTGCGTACGGCATCTGTTTGAGGCCAGTAATCCTCTTTGTGAGGTATTTTTGTGGCCTTTCCAGTTGTTGTCGATTTCTTGTGAGGTACATGTGAAAAGAGGCGTTATACTCTATAATGGGTCTAATGAGTGATGAGTAGAGAGAAACAATGACCTATTTTTTTACATGATGAGAAACCTTTTGTGATGAGGTGTGCCATGTAGAAGGATTTCCTGACTACTGTGGTGATGGGATTATCAAAGGAGAGACTACTATCCAGTTGTGTCCTAATGTCTCTTATCACACTTTCTGTGTTAAGTAGACTACCACCTATGTGGTAGCTCATGGGTGCAGAGTTTTTACCAAAGGGGGTGACAATGCACTTTTTGGCATTGAGCTTGAGGCCATGGCTTTGACACCAGGCACCTGTCAAAGTGAGGCCCTTTTGTAGGATGTCCACATCATTAGTTGTTTCACTTATGGCTCCTAATTTGCAGTAATCTGCAAACTTCATTAGCCAAAGACCTCCTGTGTTAGCTTGTACTTCAAAAAAGTAGCTACCAAACAGGAGAGGACCCAGGACTGAACCCTGTGGTACTCCACTTGTCACTTGTCTGAAGTCAGATTTGGAGTCTGCTACTTTCACAGTGTGGGTTCTGTCAGTGTGCCAGTTGGCAACCCATCTTGTGACATAGGGATTTATACCTAGTTTAGTGAGTTAATCTATAATTCCAGAGTGGGGGATGGTGACAAAAGCCTTGGTGAGATCTAGATAGGCTGTGTGAACCACCTTACCCTCGTCTACGGCTTTGGTGACCGCTTCAAAGAAGTCAAACAGATCTAAAAGACATGATCTGCCATTGACAAACCCAAACTGGGTGGGGTCCAGATTTGGAGATTACCAAAGTTCCATGATGATACGTTCCATGGCCTTGCATACCAAGCACATTGGGCTAATACGGCGGTAGTTCCTGGGGTCCGTGGTGGCTCCCCCTTTGTGGAGTGGGATAACCATCACTGTGCGCCATTCAGTGGGCACAAAGCCTGAGGTGAGGCTATAACTGAACATGGTGCTTAGGTGTGGTGCAAGTTCATTCCATAGTTCATGTAGAACGCAGATGGGATATTGTCAGGTCCCATGGATGCTGTGTTCTTGGCTTTGGGGAGTGTGTTTTTTACCTGTACAGCTGTGATTACAGGAACGTTGCATTCTTCTGGTATAGAGATGGGCCCTTTAGGGGGTGAGGGGGGTAAAGTTAGCACTGAACCTATCTGCCAGGATGTTGGCAATATCAGTTGGTTCTGTATATTTAGTGCCATTGTGCTGTAACTCAGAGCAGATCTGAGTGTTGCCATTCAGATTCTTGACATAGCTATAGAATGCTTTGTGGTTGTCTTTAGAATCAGTGGCAATTTTGTTTTCATAACTAGCTTTGGAGGATTTTATAAGGGCTCTCAGCTTCTTACTGAGGCTGACCAGGGAGTTCTTCCAGTCATAGGATTTTAGTCTTTTTTGCAACAGTTTCTTTCTACTGTTGTAGAGTTTCTTTATGGCAGGGGACCACCAGATTGGTTTCCTTTTTTGGAGGATTGCATCTTGGTTCTGTTAGGGATAGCACGATCCATGCACTCATGTAAGTGCTTATAAAGTGCATTTGTGTAGGATTCAGCCATCGTACCTCTATTGTTCATCTACGTGGGTGTTAAGAAGCTTTCCACCTCTGTCTTCAGAAGCGTAAAGTTGGCATTGGAGAAATCTTTTACGGTGGTTTCCCTAATGGGGAGTGGGGGCAGGATGTGGATGTCTAGGCTGATTAGCTTTTGGTTGGATCTAACCAACGAGGAATTGACCTCTGGTGTAGAACACTGGTCGCCCATGTTGGTAATGATCAGGTCTAAGATATTGCTGCCCCTGGTGCAGGTGTAGATAATTTGATCCAAGGCATTGGAATTTATGAATTCCAGAAAATGTTGAGCAAAAGAGTTGGTACATGAGTAGTTTTCCCATTTAATAGTGGGGTAGCTTAAATTGCCCATTATTGAGGTGTTGGGTTATACCCTAATATTTTCCAGTGTATCAAGAAATGAGCAGGAATCCTAGGGCATGGTGGGGGATCTTTAGCAAATTACAATTTGGATAGCAGTCTTGCCCAGAGTTAGTTGAACTTGAATAATCTCGGCTGCATTATGCTGAGCAGCTAGCCTGGAGGTGTGGATATCCTTAACGGATATGGACACGCCTCCACCTTTAGTGTTTCGGTCCAGGTTAGGTGGCCAAAAGGTGTGGTATGAATTATAGTCTGGTAATGCAGGGGTGCTGTCTGGACCCTTAAACCAGGTCTCTGTCACTGCACAGATGTCGATGTTCTCCATTTTAAGGAGTGCCTCGAGTGAATGCATTTTGAGGTTTAGACTTCTAGCATTGAGTAGCATTACCCTCAGATTTTGTTTGCTTGTACCTGTTACAGTGGTGAATTTGCCATTTGAACCTTGCCTAAAAAAGGCACTATAGGGGTGGCAAGAGCCTTAGCCAGTATCTGGAATCCCAAGGGCGACAGGTGCAGGCCATCCCTGGAAAAGCATCATGGTCTGTCGATCATGTCATCCCAGGCATACAGATACTGGATCCCCTTAGAATGACACCAGAAGCTTAGCCAATTGTTGAAGTAGATCATTTTGTCCTTACACTGTGGTATCATTCTGGGTGATGGCAGGATGCTACTCAGGGCTAGGGTCATACTTGCCTGGGCTACAAGATCGGAGAGCTCCTCCATGTCTCTTTTCACGTAGTCCAGGGAGGGACATCTCAGGTCATTCACACCAACATGGACAATGACAGAGTCATATTTCATCTTGTTGTGGAGTGACCTGAGTGCATGTGTTATGTGGCAGATCCTGGCACCCGATAGGCAGCTGACAGTAACTTTCTCCTTGTTTAGCCTGGTGAGTGGAACATCAGTGTGCCTGACTATAGAGTTACTTATTACTAGAGTGTTAGGTATGTTGTTTTGCCTTATGGGCTGTGGTTGAGTGGCACACTGAGTTTGTGGGCTATGTGTCATTTGGGTTGTGTTGGGGGGTGGAGGATGCATGCATTTTTGCTCTGGCATTATCTGTTGCTTGAGCAGATTTTTATTGAGAGCATCCATGAATGTAGGTGTGTGTTTTGTGTTGCTATGTGTGTGTGTTTTGGTGGTGTAGGTTTTGAGAGACTATGTGATGAGCGTGGTGTTGTGCAAGTGTTAAATTCTCTTGACTGTCTATTCTAGTCTTGGGTGAAGAGAGCTTTGCTTCCAGTTTGACTATATAAGTGCATCTCTCACAGGTTGTAGTGTTGGGTGGTAGGAGGACAGGGTTGTCTGTGTACATGAGGTAATTGCTGCATTGCTCCAAGATGCCCAGATTCATCAGGTAACCAGGAGAAAACACCAGGAGCTGACCCTTAGACATGCCTGGATAGGTGCTTAATTATTAAGTACTAAAAACTGTTTTCCACTAGACAAGTGAGGAACTTTGAGTGCTGTGGTAATTTGCAGCTTATTTTGTGCTTACAATGAGTTCTGAACAAGTGCTGAGCTCAAAGAAACAGATGTGAGTGCTAAAACTAAAAAAAACTGGCTAGTTCTAAGGGAACATTTGAAGAGCAGACTTTATGCTGCCAGGAATAGTTTAACCATAGCTAAGCAGTGATGCATAAAATGTATTTTTTTATATAACAGTAGTAAATGAGCAAACTGATTTAAATAAATTAACCAATAAAAAGCTAAAAACTGAGCCCCGTTACAGCAGTCTTCGATCAGACAATTTCTAACTGCACACTCCTGCCACTAGGGTGCAGCTGAACCTTCTCCAAAAAGAACGGTCTGGATTAGTGCTCAAGTTATACAAACAAAGCTAGATTCAGTAGGTCTGAATTTAGTCTATGCTACAGCAAACAAGGTGCACCAATTTCAAAAAGAAACAGTTCAAATAAGCAGGCACAATAAGCCTTTAACCAGAAACTCCCAGCTCAGAAGGGCAGAATCTACCCTCTCCTCTCACAAGAGTGCAGACCACACCTTCCTAATGTAAAATAACTGGCCCGAAGCCCAAGTGCTTAAACCAGAACTAATACACTCTTAGAATGACAGACACTAAGCCTTCAGTCAGCAACTCCCAACTTAGAAGGATGTAAGCCACAACAGTGCAGACCACAAACCTTCTTAATGTAAAACAACCGGTCTAAAGCCCAAGTGCTTCAACCAAAAGTTTGGAATAACAGTTACAATTTAATCAGGCTACTAACAAGCATTAATAAATGCAGCAGAATAAATGCAATAAAGTAGGAAGAAGCACAACTACAGTAAAAGCAGATGAATGAAGTGCAATTTTTGTTTTTATATAACAATAAAAAACAAGCAAACTGAGTTAAACAAATTACCCAATTAACCAGTAAAAAAAGCTTAAAACTGAGCCCTGTTCCAGCAGTCTTCAATCAGACAAGTTCTAACTGCACACTCCTGCCACTAGGGTGCAGGGGAACCTTCTCCAAAAAGATGGCCTGGATTAGTGCTCATGTCATACAAACAAAGCTAGATTCAGCATGCCTGAATCTAGTCTATGCTACAGCAAACAAGGTGCACCAATTTCAGAAAGAAACAGTTCAAATAAGCAGACAAAATAATCCTTTAACTAGAAATTCCCAGCTCAGAAGGGCAGAATCTAACCTCTCCTCCCACAAGCGTGCAGACCACAAACCTTCTTAATCTAAAATAACTGGCCTGAAGCCCATGTGCTTAAACTAGAACTAATACACTTTTAGAACAACAGACACTGAGCCTTCAATTAGCAATTCCCAGTTTAAAAGGATGTAAGCTACCTGTCCTGCCACAACAGTGCAGACCACAAACCTTCTTAATGTAAAACAACTGGTCTGAAGCCCAAGTGTTTAAACCAAAAGGCTTAGAATAACAGTTACAATTTAATCAGGCTACTACCAAGCAGTAATAAATGCAGCAGAATAAATACAATTGAGTAATTTTAAGAAGAAGCAAAAGCAAAATAAAGTGCATTTTTTAGTAAAGTGCAAGGAGACAGGAAGAGAGGAAGGAGGAGCAGAGGTTAAGAACCTAAGTGGATTGACCTTCTTAAATGTTCTCTCTGTATTAAGTAGAGTGAACACCAGACTGGGAGGGGTGTCCCAGATCAAACTTACAGTAGGATCAGGCAACTGCAAAGCCACTAACTATAACAACACCACAAGAACAGGGTAGAGGGAGGGGAAAAATGTTTCAGGACAGATGAGAATAGAAAACAATGCCAGAAAATGTATAAAACAATTCAGTCAGGCAAAATTAAGACAATGCAGAACTCTGAAAGGTTAAAATGCCAAGAAATATACTTATCAATCAGCGATATATTTCCAGATTGTTTGTGAATCACACTAGCCAGAACCCAGGAGTTTCAAACAGTGAATGCAAGATCCAGAAGATATAGTAGACCTGCTGGCCTGTTTTGAGGCTATAGTTAAATAGCAATTCCTGAAGGACTGATAGGTCATGTTTCATGCTATTTAGAAGGCATACTGTGATATTTTCTGGGCCCATTGATGCAGTGCTTTTGGCCTTTGAGACAGCATTAAGGACCTGTTCCATAGTGATAGTGGGGGGAGTTATATCTGAAGCTATTTTTGAGGGGAGGTTGAAGTGGAGAGAGGGGTAAAGCTGGAGATTAATTTGTTGGCCAGTAAATCTACTATATCTTCTGGCCCAGGATAGATGGCTCCATTAACAATGAGCTCTGCACACAATCATGTATTGCCTTTGAGGCTGCAGATATAGCTAAATAATATGTTGTAGTTTTCCATGGCCTAGGAGGCCAAATTTACCTCAAATTTGGCTTTGTAGATTTTATTTGCCCTCTGAGTTTATAGTTTAGTTTGCTGAGAGTACTTTTATCCTGCTGAGTGCTACTTTTTGAGTTAGTTCTGTACCTCTTCCTGGTGGGTACAGCTACCTATGTGCAGTTATTAACATGCTTATATAGGGTTTCTGTAAACCCTTGAGTGTAATGTAATGTTCTCAGGGTTTATAACAGCTTGAAATTTTGCCAGGTTATCACTTAATAGTATGAAGTTATCCTTAGAGTAGTTCCTGAACATTCCAGGGTTAGCTGAAATTCCAGGTTTTATTTTTACATCAAAAGAGACAAATTTTTGGTTTGACCTTACCAGACAAGACATCACGCTTGGGGTTGTGCAGCACTCTGCCACATTAGTGAAGACCAGATCCAGTATGTTTGAACTTCTGGTTGGTGTATTGACAATTTTGTCCAGGGACTTTGTGTTTACAAAATCCAGGGATCTCTGTGCCTGCATGTTTGGTGTCATATATGATTCCCAGTTAGTAGCTGGGTAATTAAAGTCACCCTTGAATATGGTATTAGGTTGTAAAGTAAGTGTTTCCAATAAGTATAAATAGATGGCATGGGATTCTTGGGTTATGGGGGGGGGGGACTGACAGCTTGCAAGGAAGTGGTGTGGGATTTTTCCTATGGTGATTTAAACATGGAGAAGCTCAAGCACATTGTCTTGTTTGACCGGCCTTGAGGCATATTTATTGTTGATGTAAATCTAAACACCTCCACCTTTAGTCCCTGTCTGTGTAGTAGCTGGCCTAAATGTATGTAAGACATTATAGCCTTCAACTGCCAGTTTGCTCTCAAATGCTATAAACCATGTCTCACAGATCTCAGCATTCTCTAGGGTGAGGAGAGCTTGTAGGCAGTGGAGGTTTTTGTTTGTGCTCCTAGTAATGAGCAGTATCAGCTTTAGATTTGTTTGGTTTTGATTTGCTACGTCGGAGGTACTTTCATTTGGCATTGCCTGAAAAAGGCACTATGGGGAGGACAATGTTTTAGCTAATATTTGAAAGCCCTGAGGGGAGAGGGACAGATCATCCCTGGCAAAGCAGAATGGTCTCTTGATCATCTCCTTCCATGCTGGGAAATATTACACATCCTTAGAATGACATCAGAAACTAAGCCAATTGTGATGCCTGTGCACTGGCCCAGCAACCAAGGAGTCTCAATCATCACCACTAACATCATCAAGGGGTGTTGATATAGGGAAAGGTTAACAAATACACACATAGTAAAGTAGAGCACACAGAGATCACAGTCAGTCTGGGGCTGGTCTCTCCTTTCTCTCCAGATCGCCAATAAGACTCCCCACTAGCACAGCTATAGGGTCCAGATCTCAGCCTAATGGGCAAGCTAAAACCTCCAGCACCCTCACTGTTCAACCAGTGATTCATGTCCCTGCCCAAGTAGCTGACAGACACACACTTTGAGATAAGAGTTATATACAACCACACAGACACTCCTGGGGAAGGCTGGCACACATTCTCCAGCTGTACCCCTTTTACTGAGATTATGGTAGAAATCACTGCCACCACCCACTAATATTTATCAGCTACCAAAAGGCCCTTATGAAAGGGTGTCCAATTATACTGTGCGATATTATTATCCAAATGGTAAGTGTAACTGAGCAGTCAAGGCTTACTGGAGTGGCTTGGCCAGTATCACTAAATACATGCAATGTACTCTTAGAGCTTAAATTATCTCTACACAAAACAGCCACAGTTGAAATGTTTAAAAATATTTAATAATAAATAATAAAAACACATGATAATACTTTTTACTACAAAGTGCTATTCAAGAGTTCAGAGATAACAGGAAAATGCGTAAAATAATACTGTAGAACAGTTCTGACATCAACGCAGAAAAACACAGTCCAATCTTCATATTTCCTAGCTATTTCTAAGAGAAACATAGTTCTAACATAAACTTACATACAGAACACAACCAGAATGCTGGTTAGTTGCATGTTCTCAAGACAGATGCTAAATGCTCTGAGTCTCTCTGTCCTTAAATTGATAACACAGTACCACTGATTCATTTCTGATTACATCATTACTTTCTGGTTCCCAGGCTAGCAGAAACTCAGAGGTTAATAGCCCTTTTGATCTTGCAACTGGTCAGGAAGCCAGAGCAATGAAAGAAATTATACATGTAAATTCTAGCCATTAAATCGGGCCTCAAAACAATAGGCAGAATGCCTCCCTCTAGAAATCATGGCTCCGAGTTTTAGATCAATGCATTTCACAATGCTTGATCTATCAGCGTTCTTACAGTAGAGTGCACTGTTGTGACATATTTTTTAGTTCAACGTCCAATGCAGTCTTTTTCAATATAATAGAACAAGCCTGTGGCTTACATTAATATTTACAAATGACAGAATTATCTACAAAATTCTATCTAGCTAGGCTGGTAACCTTCACCTATCTTCACACATCCACCACCAAAGAACTCAAACTAGTTTTTCAAGTGACCCTTGAGAAATGTTGCTTGAGAGAGTTAGGTCTATCTGAGTATACCTTACCCCATATCCTGTCTTGAGAGTCAGTCTGAGTTGGCATTGCTTATCCCACTGCGATGCTGCACTGACATATTATATGCTTGCAACCCTAGGCTCCATCTTAGCAACTTGGAATTTTGCTGTCTGGCTCTGTATAACCATGTTCAGGGATTGTGATCTGTAACTACAGTGAATTTTCTTCTATACAGATAAGGCTGATGTTTCTGCAGTGTCCACACTATGGCTAGACATTCATTTTTTACAGCTGCAAAGCATTCATCCCTGGTTTGGAGCCTATGACTGAGATAAACCACTGGGTGCTCTTCTCCCTCTGAAGAAATCTGGCTAAGTACAGCCCCCACCCCATGGTTTGAAGCATCCACCTGCACAACAAATTCTTTGCTGCAGTTTGGACTGGCTAATACAGGGGGTCCTCCCAAAGCTTTCTTAAGCTTCTGGAATGCCTACTCACATGCTGAGGTCCACACTACCTTATCTGGCCTGTTTTTCCTTGTCAGGTCTGTGAGGGGAGCAGCTATGGTACTATAACTGGGACAAACATTCGGTAGTACCCTGCCATCCCTAAGAATGCCCTCACCTGCTTTTTGGTAACAGGTGCAGGCCATGCCTGAATGGCTTCTTCTTTGGCAGGTTCTGGCCTGATCTTACCACTCCCCACTCTATGTCCAAGGTAGGAGATCTCTGCCATACCCTCCTGAATTTGCTGGGATTAATGGTCAGCCCTGACCTCTGTTGTCCGCCCAGCACCTCTTTGACATGCTGAAGGTGTTCCTGCCAGGAATGGCTATAGATGGAATATCATCTAGATAAGCAAGGGCAAACCCTCCTGTTCCTGCTAGGATATGATCTGCCAGCCTCTGGAAAGTTGCTGGGGCATTTTTCATCTCAAAGGGCATCTTTGTGAACTCATACAAGCCAAAAGGAGCCAGAAAGGATGACTTCTCCCCAGCACTGGGAGTCAAGGGCACCTGCCAGTAGCTCTTGGTAAGATCAATGATGGTAGGAGATGTAGCTCCACCCAGCTTCTCTAGGGCCTCATCTGTTCTAGGCATGGGGTAAGCATCTGACTCTATGTGACTATTTAATTTCCTGTAGTCCACACACAAGCTGGTGCTGCCATCCTTCTTTGGCATCAGCACCACTGGGGAGGCCCAGGGACTGTTGGACTCTTGAATTTCCCCTAGTTCCAACATTTCCTGTATCTCCTCCCTCAGAGTCTGTTTGACTCTCTCTCAGTCACCCTATAAGAGGCCTGCCTAATAGGCCTTTGGGGTCCTGTATCCAACTGGTTCTGTACCAGGTGGATGCACCCTGGTTTCCCAGTGAACATGTCCTCGAACTCCTGTAACACTACTTGGATTTCTTGAACCTGGGTAGGAGATAGCTGCTGGAACATTGCTACCCCTTTCACTGAGGTATCAGTCCGAGCCTCACTGAGGAGATAAGTCACCAGATCTCCCTCAGATCTCCCTCAGACTCCTCATGTAATCCACTGCAAATGCTCAGGACAAGGGCCTCCCTATCATGGTAAGGTTTCATCATGTTAACATGGTACAGTTTGTGCTCCTACTTCCTGCCTAGCAGTTCTACCATGTAGTTAACATCACTTACCTTCCTTACCACCTTGTAGAGTCTCTCCCAAGTTGCTTGCAGCTTGTTGTGTCTGACAGGAATGAGAACAATTACCTGCTGCCCTACAGCATACTGTCTAGCTTGAGCACGCCTGTCATACCATACCTTTTTCTGTTGTTGGGCTTCTGCCAGGTTCTCCTGGGCCAAACCCATGAGTTATCTGAGCCTTGTCCTGAGGCTTAGGACATATGCCAAAACAGACTCCTTGTGAGGTTCACACTCACCTTCCCACTCATCAAGAATTAAATCTAGAGGTCCCCTCATCCTATCCCCATACAACAACTCAAAGGGTGAAAACCCTGTGGATTCCTGGGGAACCTCTCTATAAGCAAAAAACAGATAGGGCAAACATTTGTCCCACTCCCTCTTAAAC
Source organism: Protopterus annectens (assembly GCF_019279795.1). NCBI lineage: Eukaryota > Metazoa > Chordata > Ceratodontiformes > Protopteridae > Protopterus > Protopterus annectens. The sequence continues at coordinate 1,773,673,436 of NC_056741.1, read as the reverse complement.
TGGTATGCAAATGCCTGTAGCATGGACTTGATTGTAGAGTTTAACCTCTCAACAAGACCATTAGTCTGGGGATGGTAGGGGGTGGTCTTCAGGTGCTTCACTCCACAGTACTTCCACAGATAAGCCAGCAGGTCTGACATGAAATTGGCACCTCTGTCAGTCAGTATTTCTTTTAGGAAACCTACCCTGCTGAAAATCTCTAACAAAGCATTTGCCACCTTTTCTGCCTCAATGGAGGACAAAACCACTGCCTCAGGGTATCATGTAGGATAATCCACTACCACTAGTATATACTTTTTCCCTGTAGAACCTAGGGTACTCAGAGGTCCCACAATATTCTACCCTTTGAAGTGGCTCCTCAATCACAGACAAAGGCATCAAAGGAGCTCTCACCTTGTCTCCTGCCTTGCCTACCTTTTGGCACTGTTACATCTTTGGAAATTCCAGGCCAATAGAAGTTATGCATAATATGTCTCTTTGTACATTTAATGCCCATATGACCTGCAAAGGGAATATTGTGGGCTATGGCTAGAAGCACCAGATGTTAGGCTCTAGGCACTACCAACTGCTGTACCCTCTCACATTCTAACCATCTCTTAGGAGTCCCACTATCTATACAGTAATCCTTTGTCCCAGTATACAGATTACCCTTTCCCTTGAGAATCAGGTCCCTCCCTAGCTACCTGCCTCAGGCCTTGCAATGTAGGGTCTGAGAGCTGAGCCTGTCTCAACTCTCTCCTTGTAACCCTTCCCAGCTCCCCTTCCACAGGAAGTCTGGCATCCTCTGACATTGGTGCCTCACTGTCAGCCTGGGTACTACTACTCACCTCTACCTTTGCAGTCACTCTGTCCAAGGGAACATCAGTACCCACAAGCAGCTGTGGCTCACATTTGTTCTCACTACTACAGAGTAGCTCCCTCACTGAAGTAACCACCTCACCAGTCCTGGCTGCAAGCATGCAGTCTGTCTGGGTCTCTCCCAGGCTACCAGACCCACATGCTTGTCTCAAAGCCTGACTGCGTGTAACTGCATAAGCACATGGTACTGCCTCATCCAAATCTTTCTCTATCAGGACATCTGCAGAGATATCTTCAAACACACCTACTTACAGGTTTCCTTTTCCACCCTCCCAGTCAAGGGTGAACCCTAGCCAAAGGTATTTGGAATGGAGACCCTCCTGAAGCTTTAACTGGAGTAGACTGCCCAGATAAGTACTGCTCCTCTGTAACCATTGCAGGCTTTACAACAGTTATGTCACAGGCTGTGTCTTTCTTAGCAATGGCCTCTTTGCCATTTACTACAATAGGATATATCCTCTTGTGGTAGTTTGGTAGCCTTGTTGTCTCAAGACAACCTACTGTTGGCTTTTTGTCTTTCCACTTACTGGCTCCCTCACCTTTTGTTCCCCACCTTGCCTTTGTGGACATCTATATGCCACATGGCCCCACTGGTTGCATTCAAAACATTTAACCCTAGGTCCTGGATGTGTACCTGGACTAGTGGCTTCCCCTCCTACTGGCAGATTATGTTGGGGCAGTCTGTGCTGCCCACTGTGGGTTCTTTTATACCCATGAGCAGTACTGGGGGTCCCTTTCCTGTGCAGGGATGCCCTGATTGCTATGTATAGGTCTCCCTTCTTCCCCAACTCATTTGAAGTAACACATTGTCTATCAGCTAATTAGATCTTCATGTCCTCAGGCAAAGTGCTAAGGGCTTATTCCCTCACCAAAAGGTCTGCTAGTCCTTCAAAAGTGGTGACCTGACTTCCACTCAACCACCTATGAAAATAAGTGCTCAGTTCAGCAACATATTCACAAACACTTTCATCTGCCTTGTGTTTATGGTCACAAAACTTTTTCCTATACATTTCAGGTCTTAGCTTAAAAAACGTAACAAGCAGTTCTTAACAGTAGTATAATCAAAATGTTCCTGATTAGAAATTTTAGACAACACAGTTACAGCTTTACCATGGACAAGGAGTTAGGAACCAAACCCAGAGCCTTTGGTCAACATCATACTGTTTACATACCCTCTCAAACATATGAATGAAACTATCAAAATTAGCCCTCCTCTTTAAACTGCTGAAGAAATTCACTGACCTTTTGTGCTTCTGGGGTCCTGTTACTCCCTTCCCCATTACCTCCATGACTCTGGTCAGCATCTTCCTTTCATGCTGCCTTTCCTTTTCTTCAGCTTCTAAGCGTAGCAGTTTCTCATTCTCCTCAGCCTTCAAACATTGCAGTTTCTCAGTGTCCACACTCTCTAGACACCTCAGTCTCTCAGCTGCTTCTATTTTCAAACACCTGGCCTCCAACGCAAGTCTCTTTCACTCCAGATGGATATTTAAGTCCTCTGCAGAAAGGCTGAGCTGTCCATTCACTGAGTGTGGTACATCTCCACTGCCAATCTGATTGTCCTCCTGGTTGCTGTTTTATGATGCAGCTGTAACCAAAGCTGCAATCATTTCTGTCTCAGTCAGGTTTCTATGCACCATTCCCCTAACCTGGCACATCCCAGCCATCTGGCTCCTTGTAAGCTTTCTGTGCTCCTCTGCTGACATGCTGCCTGTTCTCCCTGACTGACTAAGCTAACAAAAGAAACAAAACAATTGTGATCTGAACTCTGAGTATTTACTGCGTGGCTGATTTAGGGTACAATACACCTTCAGTGATCACTGTACACAAGCTACAGGAATTCACACTACCCACACCACTACAAGCCAGTTAGTATTTGCCAACCAATTAATATGTGGTGTGGACATCCCACCACTGCCAAACAATTAATATGTGATGCCCGTGCACTGGTCCAGCAACCAAGGAGCCTCAATCCTCACCACTAACACCAGTGATGGGTGTCTATATAGGGAAAGGATAAAAAATACACACAGAGTAATGTACAATTTCCCTTAAGAGCACACAGAGCTCACATTCAGTCTGGGGCTGGTCTCACCTTTCTCTCCAGATTCCCAATAAGACTCCCCACTGGCACAGCTATAGGGTCCAGATCTCAGCCTAGTGGGCAAGCTAAAATCTCCAGCACCCTCTCTGTCAAACCAGTGTTTTATGTCCCTGATCAAGTAGCTGACACACACACACACACTTTGAGATAAGAGTTATATACAACCACACACACACTCCTGGGGAAGGCTGGCACAGGTTCTGCAGCTGTGCCCTTTTTACCCAGACTATATGGTAGAAATCACTGCCACCACCCACTAATATTTATCAGCTACCAAAAGGCCCTTATGAAAGGGTGTCCAATTATACTGTGCAATATTATTATCCAAATGGTGAATGTAACTGAACAGTCAAGGCTTATTGGAGTGGCTTGGCCAGTATCACTAAATACATGTAATGTACTCTTAGAGCTTAAATTATCTCTACACAAAACAGCCACAGTTGAAATGTTTAAAAATATTTAATAATAAATAATAAAAACACAAGACAATACTTCTTACTATACAGTGCTAGTCAAGAGTTCAAAGATCACAGGAAAATGCTTAAAATAATACAGTAGAATAGTTCTGACATCAACACAGAAAAAACACTTAGTCTAATCTTCCAATTTCCTAGCTATTTCTAAGAGGAACAGACTTCTAAGATAAACTTACATACAGAACACAAGCAGCGTCCTGGTTAGTTAGATGTTCTCAAGACAAATGCTAAATGTTCGGAGTCTCTCTGTCCTTAAATTGATAACACAGTACCATTAATTAATTTCAGCTTACATCATTCCTTTCTGGTTCCCAGGGTAACAGAAACTCAGAGGTTAATAGCCCTTTTGATCTTGCAGCTATTCAGAAAGCCAGAGCAATAAAAGAAATTATACAAGTAAGTTCTAGCCATTAACTCGGGCCTCAAAACAATAGGCAGAATGCCTCCCTCTAGACATCTCGGCTCTGAGTTTTAGATCAAAGAATTTCACAATGCTTGACTTATCAGCTTTCTTACAGCAGAGTGCACTGTTGTGACATTTTTTTCAGTTCATCATCCATTGCAGTGTTTTCAAATTTAAGAGAACAAGCCTGTGGCTTATATTAATATTTACAAATGACAGAATTATCTACAAAATTCTATCTAGCTAGGTTGGCAGGTTTCACCTATCTTCACACCAGTTATTAAAGTCATGTATCTTCTGTTCATATTGTGGCATCATCCATGGAGAAGGTAAAATGCTGCTCAGTGCTAGGACCATACCAGGCTGGGACACATATTCTGAGAGTTCCATGATATGTCTCTTCGTATAGTCTAGGGAGGTAAGTCTCTGGTCATTTACACCCACAAGGACTATGACTGTATCATACTCATACTTGTAGTCCAATGACCTGAGTGCGTACATAAGGTGATGGATCCTGACCATGGATAAGCAACTAACTGTGACTTTCTCCTTACTCAGCCTGGTAAGAGGACATCAATGTATCTCACAATGTTGTCTCCAATGACCAGGATGTTGGATTATGTTGTAGTTTGCCTGAAGAAGATGCTCCATGAGATGTGGCTGTATGTGTTGATATGTGTGTTATTTTGAAAGAGTGCATTTAGAGCTGCTGAGAGTTTTTGTTATGTTGACTTCATCTAGAAGGTCTTTGGGGCCTAGAAAGGTTACTTGCACATGCCTCAGCATTTGTGGGTCTATGTGTCTGCTTTGAAGTGTGTGTGATGGGTGCAGCATGGGTTCTGGCATGTAGCTCACAAGACATTGCCCTGTGAGCTGCATTGCTGAAAACAACTGGCTGCAGCAGCACTTTGCTGTAGAGAAATATGGCTGTAAAGCATAGCCACTGCAGCTGTAAACTATGGACAGACGTATGTTAACTGGTGGTGATCATTGCAGACAGCTGCGCAGCTGTATTCTAGCTGAGACAGCCGTACTAGATGTGCAACACAGTCTGTATTCACATTCAAAGACTGCATTTATTTAATTAATTATTTATCATATTATCAGACGTCTGACAATATGATAAATAAATAATTAAATAAATGCAGTCTTTGAATGTGAATGCGGAATGTGTTACACATCTAGTACGGCTGTCTCAGCTAGAATACAGCTGGGCAGCTGTCTGCAATGATCACCACCAGTTAACATACGTCTGTCCATAGTTTACAGCTGCAGCGGTTATGCTTTACAGCCATATTGCTCTATGGCAAAGTGCTGCTGCAGCCAGTTGGTTTTGGTAATGTAGCCTGCAGGGCAATGTCTTGCGAGCTACATGCCGGAACCCGTGCAGCATGTGTACTACTGACAACCTGATTGACATTAGGAGTGCTTTTATGTGAGAGCTATGCCTCCACTGACATTATGCAAATACATCTCTCACATACCATATCAGTTTGTTTGAGAATTAGTTGGTTGTCAATAAACATGAGATAATTTTTTCATTGCCACAGGATGCCCATATCCACCACATTGGTAACAGGGAGAGTAGGAAAGTTTATAACCATGGCAACAGGCCCTTTTTTATTGATTAGATGATTGCAGTGAGAGTATAAACTAATGTCAGGAGTATCTGGTTTGCAACTCTGAGGGGAGTGCTTGTCACTGCAAACTAGATAGCATGTGTGCAACTAGGTATTGTCATTTCTGTTCTCTTTATAGTGTCAATACTGTTTTTGACTCTGCCATATATTCTGTCAGTTGCTATTTTTCAAGCTATATTGTGATACAGCTTTTAAGTCAGATATGGAATTTAAGGAGTAAATGAGTCTATGTCCAGGGATAATGGGGTAGTAAGCAAATATCATGATATGAGAGATGTGCACCTTATCACTCGAGGCACTCCTTAAACTGGAGAACATCGACATCTGTGCAGTGACAGAGACCTTGTTCAAGGCTCCAGAGAGCACCCCTGCATTACCAGGCTATAATTCATACCACACCTTTCAGCCACCTAACCTGGACTGAAGCAGTAAAGGTGGAGGCGTGTCCATATTCATTAAGGATATCTACACCTCCAGGCTAGTTGCTCAGCATAATGCTTCCGAGATTATCCTAGTGCAACTAACTCTGGGCAATACCAGCAATCCAAATTGTAGCTTGCTGCAGATCCCCCTCCATGCCCCAGGATTCCCAATCCTCATTTCTTGATACACTGGAAAATATTAGGGTACAACCAAACATCCTAATAATGGGCAATTTCAACTACCCCACCATTAGCTGGAAAAACTACTCATGTACCAACTTTTGTGCTCAACGTTTTCTGGAATTCATAAATTCCAACACCTTGGATCAACTTATCCACACCCCCACCAGGGGCAGCAATATCCTAGACCTGGTCATTACCAACATGGGCAACCGGTGTTCAACACCAGAGGTCAATTCCTCAATGGTCAGATCCAACCACAAGCAAATTACCCTAGACATCCAAATCCTACCTCTTCCCCCATTAGGGAAACCACCGTAAAATATTTCTACAAAGCCAACTTCATGCTTCTTAAGACAGAAGTGGCAAACTTCACGACACCCATGCTGATGGACAATAGAGGTACGACTGCTGAATCCTATACAATTGCACTTTATAAGCACTTACACGAGTGCATGAATTGTGCAATCCCTAACAGAACCAAGATACTATCCTCCAAAAAAAGAAAGCCGATCTGGTAGTCACCTGCTATAAACAAACTCTACAACAGAAGAAACTGTTGCAAGAAAGAGTAAAATCTCATGATTGGAGGAACTCCATGGTCCACCTCAGTAAGAAGCTGAGATCCCTCATAAAATCCTCCAAAGCTAGTTATGAAAACAAAATTGCCACTGATTCTAAAGACAATCACAAAGTATTCTATAGCTATGTCAAGAATCTCAATGGCAACACTCAGATCTGCTCTGAGTTACAGCACAATGGCACTAAATAAACAGAACCAACTGATATTGCCAACATCCTGGCAGAAAAGATCAGTGCTAACTTTACCCCTCTGTCATCCCCTAAAGGGCCCATCTCTATACCGGAAGAATGCAAAGTTCCTGTAATCACGGCTGCACAGGTAAAAAAAACACTCTCCAAAGCCAAGAACACAGCATCCATAGGACCTGACAACATCCCAGGCTGCATTCTACATGAACTACAGAAGAACTAGCACCCCACCTAAGTACCATGTTCAAGCATAGCCTCATCTCAGGCTTTGTGCCCACTGAATGGTGCACAGCAACGGTTATCCCACTCTACAAAGGGGGATCCACCATGAACCCCGGGAACTACCACCCCATAAGCCTGATGAACCTGGTCTGCAAGGCTATGGAATGTATCATCATGGAACTTATAAACAATGACATTGGTAATCTCCAAACTCTGGACCCTACCCAGTTCAGGTATGTAAAAGGCAGATCATGTCTCCTAAACCTGACAGACTTCTTTGAAGCGGTCACCAAATCCGTAGATGAGGGTATGGTGGTTCACACAGCCTATCGAGATCTCACCCCCACTCTGGAATTATAGATAAACTCACTAAACTAGGTATAAATCCCTATGTCACAAGATGGGTTGCCAACTGGCTCACTGACAGAACCCACACTGTGAAAGTAGCAGACTCTAAATCCAGCTTCAGACCAATGACAAGTGGAGTACCACAGAGTTCAGTCCTAGGTACTCTCCTGTTTGGTATCTACTTTTCTGAAGTACAGGCTAACACAGAAGGTCTTTGGCTAACAACGTTCACAGATGACTGCAAACTAGGAACCATAATCAAAACTCCTAACGATGTGGGGATCATACAAAAGGGCCTCACTGAGACAGATGCCTGGTGTCAAAGTCATGGCCTCAAGCTCAATGCCAAAAAGTGCATTGTCATCCCTTTTGGTAAAAGCTCTGTACCCATGAACTACCACATAGGCGGTAGTCTACTTAACACTGAAAGTGTGATAAGAGACCTTGGGACACAGGTGTACAGTAGTCTCTCTTTTGATAATCACATCACCACAGTAGTCAGGAAATCCTTCTATGTAACACACTTCATCACAAAAGGTTTCTCATCCAGGAAAAAATAGGTCATTGTTCCCCTCTACTCATCACTCATTAAACCCATTATAGAGTACAATGCCCCTTTTGGTCTGTACCTCACAAGACATCTACAACAACTGGACAGGCCACAGAAATACCTCAGAAAGAGAACTGTACAAAAAGAAAATAAAGAGTGCACCATCAGCTGAAATACGAACTTGTCAGCAAATAACTCCAATTAGCAGTCTATTGAGAAAGGTTTCGTTTATTCCAAATAAACAGGAGCTGCAGCAAGTCATAAAAGTTAGCGCTTTCGCGTTGACACCCAACGCTTCTTCAGACATGTCTGAAGAAGCGTTGGGTGTCAACGCGAAAGCGCTAACTTTTATGACTTGCTGCAGCTCCTGTTTATTTGGAATAAACGAAACCTTTCTCAATAGACTGCTAATTGGAGTTATTTGCTGACAAGTTCGTATTTCAGCTGATGGTGCACTCTTTATTTTCTTTTTGTACATGACTCTGACTTTTGAATAAGAGTGCTTTACCTGGCAGATTGTGTTCTTTTTTCAGAAAGAGAACTACCAGCCTCCAACAGATGTCCTACGCAGACCTTCTCAAAAAACTCAAGCTTGACTCTGTCACATATAGCCTACTCAGAGGTGATCTCTGTCTAACATACAAAGCTATGTCAAACCCAGAGCTGTTTGACATGCTCCATGTAAAGAAATCCCAATCCCTCCGAGCTACACGCTCTAGGGACCTAAACCTTGTCACAACAATAAACAGAACATGCTGGAGGGATAGATTCCTGTCCCAGAGACTTCCCATTCTATGGAACAAACTACCTATCTATATCAAACAAAGCTCCGCAGCACTCTTCAAGAAAAATCTTGATGACTGGATGGGAGATAGGAAATTCACCCTGAGGATCACTTCTGTGGCTCTGCTTGACAGGGGCACAGGAAAATAATTTTCTTGGGTGGCAAAAGCAAGGCTACCATTTGGCTAGGCTTATATAGGCCCTAGGGCCAATAGCCTAGTACCTACCTATGAACCTATGAACCTATATACTTAAAAAAAACACAAACACAAAGAGGATAATACATCAGCTGAAGATTATTCTTTCTGAGATTCACAGTGTTGTGGACAGTCAAACAGCCACTGATTACTGTCAGGGAGTGAAGTGAAAATTTACCGAATAAACATTCAAGGAAGAAATCAATAGCTGCTGCAGCTGTGAAAGGTATTCAATCTTCAAAAACATATGTCATAAACATAACATGTGGAGGCTCTGAGAAAATGAGTACATTTTCAAAATTTGATACATATAGGCAAGATTTTTGCGACTTTGTAGCACAACTGATGGGTGTAACCAGCATGGGTTTCACACGATTTGTCATAACAACATTGTGATTCTTTTGTTGTCATGATTTTATGTCCTATATAGGACAACTTGCATAAAAATAAATTCCAGAATGAGTTATATCTGTGCAGTTGTCAAATAATACATGAAAGCATAAAGGATTTAAAGTGTAATGGATGCATGCTTCTATATGTCATGATTACTAATACATAGAAAATATACCCTAAGCTCTAAATGTTTGATGCGCATTGTTTTATTACATACCTAAGGGTCATAATGAGACATCTTTCATTACTTATTGCCAGGAATTTGAAACCCTTGAGTGGGACGTGACTTTTTTTTTTTAACATGCTGTTATTTGGGATTGAAGCCTCAGCATAATCAAAAATAATATGAAACTTCTATGTAGCTGATGCAATTATCATGCGAGGAAGCAACTAATGGGTGCTGCTGGAAACATCCCTTGAAGAAGAAGGGATGGCCAATGTGAAGACCCCACAGTATGTCCTCTTCATTCTTGTAAGATGAGCATGTCCAGGGGAGTAGAGTGTAAAGTAAAAATCCTGAGCCATCCTTAATGGTTGAACAAATAATGACCCTTCCCTCTTGATTTGGAGAGAGAACAAATGGGAACTGGGAGTGGCCTAATGATCAACACATGATGGAAAGTAAAACTCCCAAAAATAGGATGAAGACTCACAGAATCCAAAACAAGAGCAGAACCACCGTGATAACAGCTAGGATGTTAATAGTTCAATAGGGTGATACAAAAGGTATGCAGAAGGGACAGACATATTCAGTCAGAATTATTCTATTCCTTGAGTAAATGAACAATGGACGGATCAAACCCACAGAATCTTATAACTTGCACCATATTTTTAGAGTAACACATATAAAGCTGACACACAATTGTCAATAAAGTGTAGAATCACACATATCACAGATAAAACAATTGCAGGAAATGCAGATGCCAGCAATGGTATACAGCCTCAGGTCATGATGATATCTCATTTGCACCACTAGCCGAATGCTGGGCCAGTTGATAATGTTGATGAAATGTAATCTCATTCTGACACACACTAGGTACAGCCTGAACATCACTGGCTGCATGTTGTGGCAGTTGCTAATGTAGATCACTTATAATTTAATTGTGCACACACCAGGTACTGCCCACGTCAGTGGCTTAATGTTGTGCCAGTTGGAAATGTAGATCACATATAATCTTATTATGACACATACTAGGTGCAGCCTGCATCTCACTGGCTGCATGTTGTGCCAGTTGATAATGTAGATCACATATAATCTCATTGTGACACACACTAGGTACAGCCCACATGTCAATGGCTTAATGTTGTGCCAGTTATTATTGTAGATCACATAGATTTCTATTGTGACACACAGTAGGTACAGCCTGCATGTCACTGGCTGCATGTTGTGCCAATTAGTAATGTAGATCACATATAATCGAATGTTGACATACGCTAGGTGCGGCCTGCATAGGCCAGGTGAACTATTGATGATGTGACTGTCATTGTAAGTGTGAATGATTGCACACATGACCTTCAATACATCAGAATAAAAGTATAACTTGCCATAAACTGGCAGAAAACATGGCCACTTAGACAGCTTTTTACCCAGCATGATTACCTAAAGTATCATTTTTTTGGTCTAGGGATGTTGTCTTCCCTCCCTACTCCTTGTTTTTTGGCCTAGAATTGAATATAGGGGTTCTGTGACATTTATCTTGTCATGACACCTGCAGTACTTCCTTACTATGAAAATCAAGAGACTAAATGATATGACCTGTAGGGAATGCCTTAATGTTCTACCTATCTTTTCTCTCTCCTACATGATTTTGCAGAGTGATCTCTGCTTAAAGTACAAGGCTACAAATTACCCTATCCTGTGTAACCCCTTACCTGTTCACAAGATCAGTAACTCTAGTAACAGACCAGCATAAACTGAACCTACTAGTAGAGTCTCTTCTAAAAAAATTCTCTCCTTTGGAACAGACTCCTTCTGCATAATAAACAAAGTATCTCTGTAATTTTGTATTAATGCAACTTAGATGAACAAATGAGTAAACATGAATATGTTTCAGACCTGTCTGCATAATCTCTTACAGACAGTATTCACAACTGCACTGGCCAGGCTACCCTATCAATGTCCTAGTAATAATCTATGATAAACAAGTTATATGCGACATGGCTGTCATGGCTTAGTGGTAGGTCATACAGACTAATGTTACCAAGGTCCTGGGTTCGAGACTGGCAGTGGGAATTTATTTTGGGTTGGGAGGGTGGCCTAATGGTTAAGGTGTTTGCCTTACAAACACAAGGTCAAGGGTTTGAATCTCACAGGGGATAATTGGCTAGGCTTAAAATGGCTCATAAGGGCAGTTAGCCTAGTACTAATCTATGAACCTATGAATCTATGATATGACACAATAATCAAAGTGTGTGGCTACCATATCGATTCATCCATTCATCCACAACCTCTTTTTCCCACTTTTGCAGATGGGGGGTTTGAGTGTGACTTTAACAGTAACAATCATCCAGAGCCAATGTTTTCACTGCTAGGTAGATATCCTTGCTGTGGCTGTTATTCCATGCAACACACACGCATGCACACTCATACCAATGGCCAATTTTGTGTGTTCAATCCACCTACTGCATATGTTTGGAATATGGGAGAAAATCAGAAAACCCAAGGAAAACCCATAAAAACACAGGTAGGACATGTTGACCTCACACAGAAGGCACACCATATGAGAACTGAACTGGAGAACATCTTGCTTTGAGGTGACAAGGAGAACCACTGTGTCACTGTGCTGCCCTTGCTTGTATGGTATGTCGCTACCAAGTTGGAAGTAGAAAATATCTAGAGTGGCAGACTAGTGAACTGAGAAATCCCTTTCATAATGGATGCATCCAATATTGTTGAATAGTGGTAGATAAAAAAACTAGTCTGTAAGTATTTCAACTGCTTGGTTGTGTTTAAATACATTGCGGTATGGTTCTAACTAATATGTGTGCAATTACTATGACTGCTGTGTATTATAAAACATGCTGTGGGAGACCATGGCATTGTAATTGCTCCTTCTTTGGTTAACAACACTGGTGTGTTACTTCATGGTGGGGGCAATGGCCTCCTGTAACCTAACTAATTATATTCCATTGTTAACACCTCCTCTAATAACCATTTTCCTCATTTACACATATTTGAGAAGCCATCTAGTTCCTTTCCAGCCTTCCTCCTTAAGTCTCTTTACAGCCAACCATAAACTTCTTTATAAACATCTATTCATACAGGCCTTTCTTCTTCCCATCATCCAATACTACATTTGCATTATTTCTCCCTTGTTTATTTCCTGTCTTGTCTTCTTTGTGGCTAGAATGTAGCTCTTGATAAAAACTCATAACTCTGTTCCTCACCTCATTTCTTATAATTACCTTGCTTTCACCTTCATGCTTCCTAAGCCATCTTCAATTGCTTATTTCCTTAAACTTTCAGGCTAGCAGTTTAGCAGCCTTACAACCTTGAACCCCACAAAAGCTGTTTCTGTGCTTCTCTTTTACATCTAATTTCTTAGCCACATCCTCAAACCCTCTGTTCTTCATCTGAAATATTTTCCTTATTGCTCCTTTCAACCCTTCAGTGGCCCTGTATCTCCACAAGTTCTGTCTTCAGCTGCCTCACACTATCCTCCTGCTTCCTTCTTCTGTGACCTCCTTACCTATCAGCCTTCTGCTCAGGGCACCTTTATTTTGTTCCTCCAGTTGACTGATACTGTTGTTAAATTGTTCAACAATCTTTCTTCTATTAACTTCCCAAAGGATTTCTACTCAGCATTCTCCTAACATTCACAGCTTATCCACCTCTACCACTGAATGGTACCTTTCTCAGCTCTACCTCCTACCTTTAGTCTTCATCTGCCTCTCACCAGAAAGTGATCTAATCTGATGGGCTATACCAGCAAATTTCTTATAAAATTATATTCCATTTTGCCCTCATATTATTTTCTACAGAAATTATTCCTATCCTCCGTCTCATCTGTGTTTCCGTATACTATTCCATGTTACCAGACAGTATATTCCTACTCAGTTATAAGACCGCACTGAAATTTGCTCATTACCTTCAGATGCAACTTCTATTTCATTCTCTCACGTCTTAAAAAAAAGATTGAAAACATCAGCCATCTTTCCTGTTCAAACCATTAAACTGTCCTGTGCCCAACTAATCCTCTTTATTCTCCAGTTTAACCTAAGTACCTTCACTCCCTGCTCATGTATACAGTGTTTTTTTACTAGACTCAGTCTATTCGGGAATGGAAGGCTAGTCTCCTGGTGCCTCCCCCTGGATTGCGATCTGCCTCGATGCAGATAGTCTACAGTGGCAAATTTCTCTTTATCATTTTTTTGATTTTTTGTCATCTGCACTAAAAACATATCCCCTTTTTCTGAATCACCTTTGCATCACCTTCATTGTTTTAATCAGCACCTTTTGCATCACCTTCTTTCTTTTAATCAGGTGTGAACATCTATAGTCAATGTCACCAGTTTTACCGCTCCATGTTCCAATCAAATTATTTTCCTTATAATACCAATCGTCCCTCAATCCTACTCTCTAGGCCTGAGTACCCCATGGCAAGCTAGGTGTAAGGGGTCCTGTAGTCAAAGCCCACACTCATCTCATTTTATCCTCTCTAGTCTGATGGTCTCAAAACATAACAGGAGCAGGCCATATCTCCTCCAGCACTTCTTTCTTATAGGCTCTCTAATGTATCCAGTGTGAAACAATTATCAGGTATGTCTGCTTGTTCTGTTACTCCAAAACACCTCTCTTCCATTTCACCCGAAGGGTCCAATTTCCTTTCTCCTTCACATATTCACCATTCCTGCTTTGTAAATTACTTTTCTGTCCTTAGCCTTCAAGTGTCCAAGTTCTGTCCCTCACTAATCTTTCTAACAGCAAAAAAATCCAAATTTTTGTCTCTTGTCTGACTCTATCACCTATGTTGTATTTTAGTTTCAGATTTTCTGTAATTTAATATATCTATAATTCTGATTTGGGTGATTGTAAATCCAGGTGTTTTAATACACTCTATATTTTATTATTCATTGTTGTTCTGAACTTTCTGTTCTGAAACCTATTGGACATTTAACTCTCTCATAAGTTTCTAAGTCTGCAAAATCAGGCACAAACTCCTGTTATTACTTCTTGTGTCTAATTTGATGTGTTACAGCTTCTTTACCTTTGCTAACTACTGCAGTTTTTGTCAAACTTACTATCCTCGGTATTATACTGAAAAAAACTATTTTAATACTATTCAAAGTATTCCCTTCACAGGAAGGTGGAATTGTTTGAAAGACACTCAAGCAACTGTGTTTTTTTATTTTAAAAGAGTGAAAATTAATAAAACTGTGATACCTTAAAATGAATTAGAGATTTTCCTGCCATAGCTATTTCTTACAGCCTGCCAGTCCTCCATAACAGGAACCAGATGTATTCTGCCCTTCCTTTTCAATACTTTTCCATCACAGTCCTACTCCCATGTCACTTACACCCATATCATATCAAGCCTATGGCTTTACTTTTGTAACTGAAGGGTTTCAAACTTCATTAACTTCAATTTACACATAAGTCACTCCCAGCGTAGTAACTAGGGTGTGGCAACGTGACTTGCTGCCTCAGGTACAAAGGCATGAACAGCAGGTAATGATGGTACAGTAGTACCATCTCCACGGATTCCAACAGACAATAACTTCCTCTACCAGGATAGGTAACAGCAAACAAAAAGAGAGCATCCTAGACTGGATCCTTATAAACAGTCAAAATCATAACTATGTATCAGGGACCCTACCAAATGACCTCAGTGATCACCTCATCATCTACCTAAAGAAAAACAAGATAACCTACTCGAATCAGCCCATGTATAGATCTGTTAGAAACAGGCAACACTTTGACCTCATAAAATTCCAGACAGAACTCAAATCATATAACTGGGCATCCCTTAAGTTTCTCCCACTAGAAGAGGCAGTATTAAATTTTAATAACACATTTCTAACTATACTTGAGGCTAATGCCCCAAAAAAACAAATTAGAATTAAAACAAAAATAACACCCTGGCTAACAAAGGAGACCAAATCCTTAATCAAACTAAGAAACAAAACCTGGAATACATGGCGTACTACCAAGTCCCCCCTCGACCGCATTAAATTCCAACAGCAAAGAAATCTGACCAAAAAAACAATAACCCTAGACAAAAAAAATTACTACTGCCAACTACAAAACAAACACCAAAACAATCCCCAAAAATTCTGGGCCAGTTTAAACAATCTACTCCACCCAGGTAAAAGTTCAACTCCTATCCCAGAAAAACTATCAGATAAGAGCCCAGAGGAAGTAGCCAATTCCTTTAATTCCTTCTTCACAGACACAATACAATCCCTTGCCAATCAGCTATCTACCAATTGCCCCCAGTTAACAGATATCCCCCAAATGTCCATACCTATCTTTAAATTTCAACCTGTCCCCACTGCCTATATTTGCTCACTACTGAAGAAACTTAAACCAACCACTCTCTGCTGACCTTCTCCCATCCGAATATTTACAAAAAGCTGCTGATGTCATAGCTTACCCTATCTCTATTCTTATCAATCGTACCTTGACTGAAGCCAAACTTCCCTCAATATGGAAAATATCCTATGTGATACCACTCCATAAAGGAGGCTCATCGACTGAACTATCAAATTACAGGCCCATAGCCATATTGTCACCTTTGGCCAAAATCATAGAGAAATGTGTGCATAGACAGCTCCTTTACTATCTAACCCAAAACAACCTACTCTCCAGTTCTCAACATGGCATTAGGCCACACCATAGTACAACCACTGCTCTCCTCTCGTTTATTGAAACAATTAATCTCAACCGGAATAACAAAAAAATATCATCAGCTCTCTTTTTGGACCTATCAAAGGCCTTTGATATGGTGAACCATCAACTACTACACCGTACCCTAAAAAATCTCCATCTAGACAACATAACCCTAGATTGGTTTCAAGCCTATCTCCAAGATAGACAGCAAGCTGTACTCTGGCAGAACAGGCTCTCTAGCCTCCTATCTAATACCATAGGAGTTCCTCAAGGTTCCATACTGGGACCTCTCCTCTTTACTGTTTTTATTAATGACCTCTATAAAGCCATCCCAGATGCCACCTGCATTCAATATGCTGACGATTCGACATTAGTCTGTTCTGATTCATCCCCAGTTAATTTATTATCAAAAACCCAATCATGATTTACAACAGTTGAAAATTGGTTACTGGGACATCGACTTATTCTGAATCCAAATAAAACCAAACTGTTAATCTTCTACCCCACTCACAAGATCATACCCACACCCTTCCATATCCAATCCAAAAATGGGACAATCATCTCCCCTGACTCCCACACTAAACTTCTGGGAGTGACCATTGACAATAAACTTAAATTTGATATCCATATTAATCAAACTGTTAAAACCGTAAACAAAAAACGTGGGTCGCTCTATCGAATAAAATCCTTTCTTACCCCAATAGCAAAAATAGCCACTGCCCGCTCCCATCTCCTCTCCACCCTCTTATATGCTTCCCCTATTTTCACAAATCTTAACACTACTGAATTAAACAAACTTACATGTTGTTATAAACATATTGCAAGATTTGCAACTGGCACACCCTATAGAACCCATCATTGTACCAACCTACAAAGCCTGGGTTGAATCGAATTCCCCAACCTTCTACAGCAGAGCCAACTCATAGTAGCATTTAAAATTCTTAAACAATCTGACAAAACCCCTGAACTGATAAACTTAATCAAACCTTACAACAATCTCAATAGTTTACGCTCCTCAAACAAACTACTAGCTCAAACGGTAAAATCCAACAACTCAGGGGGTGATGCTCTCTTTGCCAATGCAATAGGAAAAATCTGGAACTCCCTTCCATCCAGCCTCACCACCATTTCCTCCATAAAACTCTTCAAAAAGAGACTAAATCATAACCTTCAGATACACTGGCTATGCCAATGTATAAGCCCAGTCTGACTTCAACTAAACAAGATTTTTCCTCCTCCCTTTAGGACCAATGACGGTACCACTACCATTTCTCTCTTCTGTTTTCCCTCTTATTCCCTTTTCTATATAATTCCCTAGTCTTATTATCCTATTTAATTCCTGCTACTACTATCCGAAAGGTCTACCTAAAAGGAAAAAGTCTGTTATACTATGAGTTTTTGTGTTCTTTTTTTTGAATATTTTTTTTTCTTTACATGTCTTGAGCAATGAGTAGAAATATTCTAAAATGTCTACTAGTCTTGTGTAAAATACTTAAGTGAACATACTGTATTATATCAACATAGTGTATTCATATTTGCTTATACGTGGAGCTTTTCTCCCCGGGCCTCCGCTGAAAATGGACATGTATCCAGTCGGACTCTCCCGGTTAACAAATGTAAAATAAAATAAATAAAAATAAATAGTACTGTATTGGCATTGTTTGAGGATATGACTGAGTCTTAAATGCAGAAAAGGCAAAATAGCTGCTTTTTTGTTAACTGTTTTATCAGTCTTCATCCTCGAGAGTGAGAAGACCTTTATTTTTGACTCCTTAACTTTGAGTTGAGGGGGTGCCAATTTGGGGAACTGCAGAGGCTGCAAGATGAATTAGCTACAGTTCTGGTCCCTACATTCCCCAAACCATCCTTGTCAGCTTGCTCTCAACCTTCCCCAACTTTTGATTTTCTCCTTCCTGCAAGGCCTCCAGAACTGCACATAATATTCCAGGTTACAATCCTGCTAGTGCTAGATGCACGGTAGTTTCAAGATTCCTGCTTCTTGATTGTACCTTAAGAAATATACAGCTTAGTATATTGTTTGCTTTTTTGTTTTGTCTTCTGTCTCTGAAACTGATGCTTTTAGCTTTCTGTAATAATTAAATCTAAGTCACTGGCCTGATGGCATAGAGGCAGAGCATCTGTCTTTGCCAGTGGTGATCCAGACTGGAACTGAATTGGAACTCTAGTAGGATTAGGGTTATCCAGGAAGACTGGATGAAGTAACAAGCTCAACTAATTCCATGGAAAGTTCAGCGGACAATGCTATCTGTGTGACCTCTGGTGGTGACCAGGAGCTTTACAGGTAATATATTTGGGGGAGTGCCAGGAGGTTGTGACATCACTGCACACTCCACTTCTCAAGCTAGAGATTCTGATTAGCTCAGCACACATGATGGCTGTCAGTTCTGCATTCTGAATCTCCCCATGGGATCCTTTTGCACGGTCAACTCCATGAGTAACTGGAAACCCGTCTTGGTATAGGCCAAGTAAGCTAGGTAAGGGGAAGCACTAAAATAAATAAATAACGCCAAAGTCCTAATATTTTTTAGACTTTTTAGCCTGAGTATCCAAAAGCATAACCTACCCTGAGTAGAGACCCTTAAAGAACAGCACCAATGAACCTGCCAGCTATGCATGCATTATGATATGCAGTCTTGCAACTGGCAACATTATGCATGTTTTGTCATGCGTTGACTATATGCAATGATCCATCATGGCTGCTTGAAGATGTAGTATAAATGTATCCTGGCATTACCATGGCTGCTTGAAGTGGTATAACTGTATCCTGGCATCACCATGGCATGTGCAAAGATGATGCAAATCTACATATGTAGTGAAGAATGCAAGACACATCAAGCAACGAGATGTACTTCATTATGCTGGTCATGATGAACTGATACTTGGGAACTATGAACTATATATTTACTTATTTACTTTTGTGTGTGTGTTTTGTGTCCTTATTTCATTATTAATTACAGTTGTTTAACCTGACATGCCCAAATGGGAAAGTTTTGCTGGAGTCTTGGGAAGAAAAGCTGCAAAATAATGCAAGCTTATTCAAGGTATTAGAAACAGCCACCATTCCAGTATAGTGTAAACTAGCTGAAAACAAAGTATTATCACACAAATACGATATTGCATACATGTATGATGCATGTATAAATAATATTAAACTAATCATGCAGTAAATTAAACATCTGTATCATCTTACAGATTTAAAAGATTAGAGTCTGAAAAATGTCCAAATTTATTTATTTATTTGTATTTTGTTTACTAGGATGGTCCAATGGGCCATTAAGAACCCATTTTCAGTGAGGCTCAAGGAGAAAAGCTCCATCATAACATAAATATAAGCTTAAAACATAAAGCAGAATATGTGCAATGAGAATAAATATGATTACATAAGTGACAATTAGTTTCAAAAATATGTACAACAAGATTAACAAGATTAATAGTTAGCTGAATAGTAGATAACAAAAGTTAGCAGACAAGTAAGTGACCAAGTTAAAAGGTAACATTGTGTAAATTTTCTGAGAATCATAATGGTCAGATTATCTGTCAACATTATGAGATAGCAGATATGAGGGCCACAATGTTATGGATTAGGCATACGAAGGCTAGTTTTAAAGGGGAGAGACTTGGTGCAGTTGCAAATCCACATGGAGGATAAATAGTGTTGTAATGAGATTTTGAAAAAAAAATCAGGATTCTGAATTGTTTTAATAGATAATGGTAGAGTATTCCAATTTATGGCTACTCTACAAGAGTAAAGAAGCTGACCAGGTGGTAAGTGTGGTATGCAGACCTGCACTAGGTGCTGATTCATAGATCTGAGATGCCTTTTTGGATTGTAGAAAATATAGAACTAAGGGCAGGACAGTCTGATGGTCTGAAGATGATTTTGCATGTAGTTGTAAGCTGCAGGTAGTTAAGATAGTGTGGTAGTTCTAGCTAATTCAGAGAATGTAGATCTGTGCAATGATGGGTGGAGTATCTGCAGTTTGTTGAAAATTTAGTGATTTTGTTGTAGCATGTCTCCAGCTTGTTTTTTTAAAGAGGAATGGAAGTTGCTGAGAAGAGAAGCACCATATGTTAGAGGGTAGACGGTAGGTAGAAGCAAGAGTTTGTTTTGTGGAAGGGCTTAGGAAGTTATGTCTAATTTTTGGTGAGTTGTGCTAATGCTGTGTTGTATATTCAAATCAAATTTTAGGTTGTTGTCTATAGTTACTCCTAGAAGTTTGGTGTCACTGACAACCCCAATTATTGAATTACTTTGAGAATGTGTGGTGAACAGAGATTTGTTTAAGGGTGTAGTTTTCTTAGGGGTAAATAGTATAAGCTTGGTTTTATTAGGGTTGGGGGACAGGTAGTTATTGTGCATCCAATTTTCAGTGGTGGTGAAGGCTAATTTAGTTTTGTGAAGTAGGTTAGGTATAGAATCAGCAGAACATACAATGGTTGAATCATCAGGGTATTGAATAAGTGATCCCTGGCATATAGATAAGGTGAAATTATTAATGAAAATGCTAAATAGGAAGGGACCTGGAATAGAACCTTGGGGAAACTCTGATAAAAGTGTTAAGATATGAGGAGGTAGAGATTTCCCATTTGACAGCCTGCTTCCTATCTTCTTAGTAACTAGAGAGTCTATATTAGATCACCGAATGCTTAAAAAAGTGAACGGTGATTAATCGACCCTATGTAAGTGAAAGCTTACAATTTCAAACTGTCAGAACAGCATTCTTTTCCTAGGGAAAAAAATCGCTGTTCCAAAAAAAAAAAAAAGCACTTTAAACATTACA
The DNA here is from genome assembly GCF_019279795.1 of Protopterus annectens. Lineage (NCBI taxonomy): Eukaryota > Metazoa > Chordata > Ceratodontiformes > Protopteridae > Protopterus > Protopterus annectens. The sequence continues at coordinate 1,773,652,461 of NC_056741.1, read as the reverse complement.
TTAAGTGGGGGGCTTTGCCCCCACAACCCCCTTGATGTGGGGAGGCTGTGTCCCTACACCCCCCATACTTAAATATACCAAATCTAAGACCACACTACAGTTCCGAAAATGGCAAAGTAATGAAGCAGCCAAGCAAATTCTTTCCCAGGGAAAGAATTCGCTTAAAAGCCATTTTGATCTTTTGATGTTTCTGTCTTTTGAGTTTGACCAAGACGCATTCAAAAGAATGCGTCTTCAGTCTTCTAACAGGGAACCTAACTAGAGAGCCAGTTAAGTGTAGGAGGGGATAGGCCAATGTTAGAGAGTTGGGATAGAAGTAGAGGATGTGAGACAGAATTGAAAGTTTGGAGAGGTCTAGGAAGAGAGAGAAGTCAAATTTGCCAGAGTCTCAGGCTTTATTAATAGTGTCTATGTATTATATGAGGACCGTAGTGGTACTATGGCCTGGTCTAAATCCATGTAGTGTAGGTGAGAGGATTTGGTCGTGTTGTAGGAATTGAAGTAGTTGAATATGAATACATTTTTCTAGGATCTTGGAGATAGGGGAGAGAATGGCGATGGGTCAGAAATTTGAGATATCAGAATTGTTTCCACCCTTGTGAAGAGGGAGAATATTTTTTTTTTCCAGATTTTAGGAACATAGGATTCTTGAATAGATCTACTGAGAATTATACTGATTGGGAGGGCAATACCTTCTGCAGCAAGTTTTAGATATTCTGAGGTTATGTTGTCTGGGGCTGTAGAGCAAGGTTTGAGCTTGAGAAGTAGCATCTTTATTGTGGAGATAAGTATGGGATTAAGAGAGAAAGTAGGTTTAGAATGGGTTTTGGGCTCATGTGAGGGTGTAAATGAAGAGATGTGAGAGGATACTTTTGAAGGTGTTGTATTTCTTGTACTGGGAGAAGCTTGGGGAAATTAGCAGTGATATCAGGGAATTTTGGGGTTCCTTTTATTGCTGGACTAGAGTTTTCTGTAGTGCTTTTTTTGTCTTTGTGGACTATCTTTTTACCTGGTTATGGAGTTGTTTGAATTTTACCAGGTCTGAGGGCCAAGTTTTCCAAATTCTGTCTCTCATCTGCATAAGTTGTTTGGTTTGCTTAATTAGCCATATGGAGTGGACAGTTTTGATCCTTTTTTGGTAAACAGGAGAAAGGCTATTGAGCATTTCTGGAAATGTGGTGTTAAATTAGTTGACTGCCTCAGTGAGAGGAAGGAATTTTAGTATGTTCCAATTTATCTGTTTTTAGTGTGTCTATGAAAATATGAGGATTAAATTTAGTGAGGTTCCTTATTTGTTTATATTGATGTTGAAATTGATAGGAAGGAGGAGGTTGATGAATGAAGGCAGGGAGGTGATCATTGAGGATGTTTGGTAGAGTAACAGCTGAGGATATTTTATTTGGGCCAGAGACTAGAATCCAATCAAGAATGGAGCCATTGTCACTGTTCCTATTGGGTCCAGTAGGAAAATTAATTAGCTGAGTAAAGTTGTAAAGGTTAATATTTGAAGAAGGAAAGTTTGAGCAGCAATCTAGACAGTTATATTTACATCACCTAGGATGATAGTTTTATTTTTGATATTAGAAGAAATCCAAGATAGGATATCTTCCAATAAAGGTATAGGTATGCTGTTGCCTAGGGATATGTAGAGAAGGTACACCATTTTTGTAGTTATTCATTTTTAGGAAAGCAATGAGAATTTCTGCATTGGAAAATTGTGCAATGGTATCTGTATATGGGGCTATTTCATAGGTATTGGGGAATAACAGTGTGACTCTGCATCCTTCTTTTATGGGGTCTATCAGATCTTATAATTTGAAACCCTGTGGGCAGAAATTTGGTACCTTTAATGTATGGTTAAGCCAGGTCTTAGTAATGGCAATGATATCTGGTTGGTTGTGTGTTGTCCATGCATGAAAGTTGGAAATGTTGTTACAAATATTTTGGTGATTTACAGTTACCATATACAGGGATTGTGGGAACTGTGGTTGATCAAAGTTATGGGTGCACTGGCAGAAGTAGGTCCGGGGTATGGATGGATGTCCTCACATAGGGTAAGGTAAAGAACTGAGATGTAAAGAATAATAGCTGTTGGTTAGTGGTTAATTTGGCAAGGTAGTTGTCAAAGTAGATGATTAAGCAGTTTATTAATGAACCGTGGTTCCTTTTCCTATCAGTTATGTATGACTATAAATCCAGTTTTGGACAAAAGCTATTATGGCTTTGGTTACCTTTAGATTCCTGTATTAGTATATGATTTCACCACTGGAAATAATGTGATCTACTTAAGCAAGGTTGAAGTACAGCATAGACAGATAAACCTTCATGAAGGGTGGTGGTTACACTCTCAGAACAATTTATGAAATTAAGTATATAAGCTGTATCTCTGGTACAATCATACTGAGTCAGTATGGTCATGAAAAAAGAGGTTTGCTGAATCTGTCTAAATAAATTTTAATGATGATTATCCACCTTGTATAATGTGCTTGTGTCTCTAGTCAGTCTTTAACTACTGGGGTTCAGAAAAGGCCTCTCTTGTGGACTAGTATCAGAACAGCCTGCTTTCAGATATAAGAAACACAGCTAGTTTGTAATTCTCTGTCATGAATGTGCAAAAGGGGGTATCGCAGGTTGCCTCTTACTGAACAAATTAGACTTTCTTGTATCATTTTTCCAAGGTTATTTTTGTTTCCATGCCTGTTAACCATCTAACCTTACCGTATTGGTCATGAGTCATTGGTCGTTCAATACCTCTTTCTGGAATACTCCTAGCATGGAGGCAGCAGCCAATAAGAGGCATAGTCATATAGGAAGCCATGGATGAGCTCTGTGCCATTTCTAACATCCTGGAAATGAGGACATTTCAGTTAGGCTCTAACCCTTCCCTGATGACTGAGGTGAACACCTGAGTCACTGCATGTCTCTGCAGGAAATCCTATGAAAGTGTGTATTTTTCAACTCACCTTCTAATGTGGGCTACAACTACTGGCTTATGATTATCAAGCCCACTCAAGCCTTCATTTGGATAGTGCGTGATTAGCTGATTGGAAGCCACCTAGTTCCTTCAATCCAGGATGGTCAAGCAGCATAAGCCATTCACTCCTGTCCTTCCTTGTCTGACTCTTCCAAGGTCAGAGATGATATTCTAACTGAAATAATTTGCGTCCTAGTGAGTATTTTATCTGTCTATGTCATAGAGTGTCACAGAGTGAGGAAGACGTCCTTGTATTCTATCTGGTGCCATGGAATAGGTGTTTCTGATTTGACTGAGGGCAGACATGACATTGTTTGATATAATTTCAGGTAGAATCACACTCCACAGAGGAAGACTGAATGAAAATCCCTTTTTGAAGTCTTGAATTTAAGCTAAATATGTAAATAGTTGATAGTTTGTTAACTATTAATGCTGTGCTGCATTCTTGTTCCTTCCATTTTTTTAGTTGTGACTGTTGAAAGACCACACTTTTGTCATCTGTCTTAAGAACATCAACCAGCCAGAGGGATCATTATATGTAGCTTTGCTTTTTTTATTGTTTTACTGAGTTCTTTTTGGATGGCATTTACCTAGCCTTGCTTCATTGTGTTAGGTAAAGTTTGAAGGCCATTTCCTTTTGATTTTAAAAAAATTGATAATTATGTATCATTACTATTTATGTTTACCATAAAATTTTCCACTATATTTATCCTTCCCATAGATAAATCTATCTATGAAGTTATTTAAAATATAATAGAGAGCTGCATGGTTTGATGCTTACATTCTAATTATACCATGCTGTATCAATGTGGTGTGGTGCACAAATCTTTTTTTTTCCTCAAATATTTTTTTATTTTCAATTAAAATTACATTTACATAATATTTTTAAATATAATTTTAAACAAATATATACAATATTTACAATAGCCTGACTTTCAATTATATACACTGTATGTTATTAAATATAGAATTAACAGATCAGTTATCAGAGATACAATACTGATTATTGCAGAGTGTCCTATAAAGATATAACTTTCTCCAAGGATTATTTACCAATGGCCTGGGATAGATTCGTAGTTCTTTGATTTTTATTTCCATCAATTCAGTTGCCTTCAATAAAGTGTAGAATTCTTCCAAGGTCGGGGGTGTATTTGAATTCCACCTTCTGGTTACGCATTTCCTAGATATAGTGAGTATTGTCCACAACAAATGCATATTTGTCTTATTCAGGTAGGTACCTTCATTTACATTTAGTATAATTAATAGTTTAGTTACAGTAAAGGATTCATTAAATAAAGCTTGCAAAAAGTGATTGATTCCATTCCAATATGATTTAATTTTATTACATTCATAAAAAAATATGAATCCAGTCTGCTTTATTTGACTTTCACACCTCCAGCAAAATAACATTTGTAGTAGTACTGATCGTTTTAATTCCATCTGGTGTTAAAATGCTCTATGTAAGTATTTCCAGTTAAATATTTTCCAGTACTGTGTGTTAGAGGTGTAATTAACTGATAGTACGATGTTACTTTTAATTTCTTCTGTTAACTGCAATGACTGACCTTTTGTTAAGAACTGCCAATATGATGGTTTGGGAATTGTTTTATGTTATTAACTATAGACTTGAAATGGAATTTTTCTTTTCACAACTATTATATATAAATTCATACAGAAAACTTACTAGATTTGGAATATCTTTAAATGAGAAATTATTAATTAATCTGCATAAATCTTGAGTATACATTAGTATGCTTTGTAAGGTTAACCAGTCCTGTGTTGGAATATTGTAAGCATTTTTTATCATATGTATATCTAAAACATTTAATTTATTTACACATTGAAACAAACATAAGAATCCATTTTGTTCCCAGGAGTTTATTGTTTCCCTATATATTTTGTGAGGAAAGTTCTTAGTGATGGTAAATGGGGTTAAAAGGTCAAACCAAAGTTTTAGATCTATATTTGCATTGATAAGTTTCCTAAAGGAATTGATGTAATGATTAATCAGTGTTGTTTTAGAAGGTTTTGTTATATTATATTGTATACTTAAGCATAGTATGTACCAGGGTTTGTTTGATTTGTCTACTATTAAAAAAAATTTTAACAGATTAAATTCATTTGTTAATATAGCCATTGTTAATTCTTTCCAGTTGGCAAAATAATTTGGGTTTATCCAGTCTATTGTAGTTTTAAGCACAGATGCTTTTATATATATGTTTCTATTTCTGGGAAGTTCAATCTTCCTTGTTTTCAGGGTCTAATGTGATGAGTTAGAGCTACTCTATTCATTTTGGGATACAATAAAAATTTTATTAAACATGAGTTTATTTCTTTAAGAATGCATCTTTCAGGAATTAACTGTATTGCTAATGCTACATATAGTATTTTTGGCAATAAGACCATTTTTATTAATTACAATCTATCTTCAAAAGTTAATATAATTTTGTTCCACTTTTCTATATATATAGCCAAAGCAAATAAAATAGGAGAAAGGGGGCATCCTTGTTTAATACCTTTAGTTATATGGATAGATTCTGAGGTGAAAGGACTTAATTTAATGCAGACTAAGTTATTAATATATATGTTTTTAGTAATAAGATGAAGGGAAGAGGAAATTCAAATAATGCTAAAGTTTTAAATAGATATTTCCAGTTGAGGGAATCAAAGGCTTTTTCTATGTCTACTCTGATTACAAGTGTTTCTCTGCCTTCTTTATTCACACAATCTATAAGAGTAAGTATCATTTTAATATTATCATGTGTGTGCCTGTTATATAAAATTCCAGGTTGATCATTATTAATTGTCTTTGAAAGTGGAATTTTCATTCTGTTAGCTAGGATTGACATGAATATTTTGTAATCATTATTCAGTAATGATATAAGTCTGTATGAGGTGCAAAGGCCTGATGGTTTATTATCTTTTAGAATTGGTGTTATGAGAGAATATTTCCATGAGGGTGGGATTTTTGCTTCTGACTGGACTTCTAGCAAAGTTTTATGAAAAAGGTAGATTACTGTTGAAGGGAATAGTTTGTAAATTTCCATAATTTTACCATCTATCCCTGGAGCTTTGTTAGATTTACTTTCTTTTATCTTGTCAGCAATTTCTTTGTAGGATATAGGTTTCTGTAGGTCTAGTTTTAAGTTTTTGGGAATTGTTTTATATTAATATTTTATTTGGTTGGTATCTAAATCTTCTTTTTTGAAGTGCTCCATATAATGGAACCAAAATGCTTTAAGGATGTCTCCTATGTCTGATACTTTTTTCCCTTTCTTTTCATGATATATACTACTAATGTTATTTGCTTTAGATTGTACTTTAATTCTTGTAGATAAGTTATGTAGATATCTGGGGAGGTGGCTAATGAGTTTATTTTTAATTTTTCCAAGGCTAGACAAGTTTTGTGTGTTAGAATTTCATTACATTTTTTATTTAATTCCTCTATTTCTTTTTTGACTTCTGGACAATTCTGATTTTTTTTTTTAGATTTTGCTGTGAAGAATCTGGTTTGCAAGTCTAATGATTCAGATTACCACCCTCTAACTTTGTTTTTGTACCAGCTAAGGGTATTACCAAATAAATACGTTTTTAATGAGTCCCAAACCATGACTCTACTGATTTCTGTTGTATAATTAATTTCAAGAAATAATTGTAGCTCTGACAACATCCAGGGTCTGAATTCTTTAATTTTTGTAATATATAATGGAATTCTAGTTGAGAGGATTAAAGGTTTAAACTCTATTTGGAGCTTCATTATCAGAGAGTCATGATCTGAGAAGGGGCATGGAACTATTGTGAAGTTGAAGATTTTTGTTTGTAAATCTTGAACTATGTATAATTTATCTATTCTGGTTTGTGTTCCAAATTATGGTCTTTATTGGAAAATAATAAGGATTTATCATCTTTTACTTTAAAAGTGTCTATTAACTTTAATGAATCAATCATTTTTTTAAGGATTTTGAAATAGTTGCTATGCAAAAAGACTTCTTGGTGGTTTCAGAAGCTTCTAAGGTACAATTAAAGTCTCCTCCCAGTATAAGATTTCCTTTATAATTGTTGGAAATAAAATCTAGGTGTTTTTTAACCATTCCTGCTCCAATTTCTGGGAACCAATATAGATTAGCTAAGGTCCATATTCTGTTATTAAATGTAATTATAACAAATGCTAGTAGACCTTCTTTGTCTTCATATTTATAAATAACTTTTGGAGTGATTATGTTTTTCTTCCAGAGAATTGATACTCCTTTTGTCTTTGTTCTATAGGAGGATTAAGCTAAGACTGTATAGTCCTTAGGGTTCCAAATAAAGCTATCATTAGTCTTTAAATGCATTTCCTGTAGAAATACTATTTGTGCCTTATTTAGATTTAAATATTTTAGTAAGTTTGATCTTTTATTTGCATTATTTAAGCCTTTAGTATTTAATGATAAGAATGTTAAATCCATTTCAAGTTATTGTTGGAATAAACTTTTTGCTTCTTTTTTTTTTTATTTTGATTATAGTAGTTATACCATATTCTCTGATAACATTAGATGTTATTTTTATGTGTGTAAAATTGGGAGTGTTATTTAATGGGACACTCTGACATTCTTAGAAAGCCATTTCTGCCTCGGACCGAAGCTCAAACCCGACCCCTCACTTAGCATATGACCACCCTGTTTGTGACTTCATTAATGACGTTGCTACAAACCCTCCCTTGGCATTCCATGTTCTTAAAAAACATGCAAACCTTTATTCCAGTCCTTATTTG
>NC_056741.1:1773605954-1773644234 GCF_019279795.1 Protopterus annectens | reverse complement strand
CTTGTCACACTATCCCATAACCCATACCCCACATACAACCTGTTGTCTGCATAGCCCTGTGCATGGTAACATATCCGACATCTATGGGTGTATGTCATATGGGACAACACAGACATGTGTGTTAGATGGCCATTACACACATTTGTCCAACACATGCACGCATGGCCATGAGGGATGGCCAGAGATACGTAGCCACACAGTAGATGTGATGTGTATACACCCTGTTTCAAATTGTCCACACATGGTCCAATTATAGCCTTAGTTGACCAATTATACAGTTGATGTGGTACACTGGACATCATAAAAGCCTGTGCACAGCCAGTGGAGGTGTCACTGACATCTACCATATAAGATGTGTTGAACATCACGCCTGTGTCACAGCATGACAGTAGTCACCTCTACAGCTTCCACAGACCTTGACACCACATCAGGCCACAGACACTGTACATTTCCTTTGCTGCTGTAGGACATCACCATTAGCTGTGCACCTCATGTCTGTGGTACATCAATGTCATGTGGGACATGGTGAATTGACAAGTCCGCTATGTGTGGACATGGTTGCCAGGCAGCTAAGACTCTGTAGTTGTTGTGCAGGGGTGTCAGCTGTAGGTCCTCCAGTGACCTTTCACATGACACATCATGGTTTGGTGTGTATACACCTCAGCATTGTGGGTCACAATCCACAGTTAAGTCATAGGTATGCATGCAGTTATGGCTATGCAATGTGTACATATTTTGCACTGTATAGCAATATAGACACCTCATGATGCCATGCAATGCCACAGTGTCTGTACTTCACAATGTAGAGCAATGTAGATGGCTCACACTACCCTTCCATGCACATGCACATTTGCTAAACATGCATTCTATCTGTAGGGCATACAGACAACACCACAATGTGATGCCCATTACAACTCTGTACATGTGTCAGGACACCATTGTGTCAGACATGTATGCATGTTAATGCACACATCAGCAGATTACATGTCAAGGTCACATCAGCCATGTGTACTGTTATCCTGTTCTGGTCCACACAGTGTATCACGGGGATGCATGCATACTACCATGATTGTGTGAATGGCATGGCTACTGATATGACACCTGCTTGCTGTAGTGTGCACCCCAGGGGGTATACTTACTAACACTATTAATGTCTGTGCTGCATGCCGTCTGCTGTATCACAGGCATGCTGCATGCCGTCTATCAAATCACATGCATGGTGTATGTGTGTGTGTGTCTGTGTGTGTCTATTGTAATTTAGAGTCTTTCTTTGCATTCACAGGTGATGTAGGTGCATTACCCTCCCATGTCCATCTGATGTTAGTGTCCCCACAGATACTAGCAGTGATGAACATATGCATGAGGTACAGGCAGGGTTGTCAGGGGCTGAATCTGTGCCACTGGTTGCCATCCCAGCTATGTCCCCTCTTCCTCAAGACATAGTTCTGCTGCCAACACATACCGCATCACCAGTGGACATAGAGAAAGGATAGCGTGGAACAGGAATGTGTAGTGGCTACAGAAGGTGTGACTCCACACCATGGTGTCAGTGTAATGTCTGCAGATGTGCCACACAGGCATCTGGCCGGTGCTGCTTGTAGGAGGACCTCTGGCAGACATGCACCTGCAGGACAGAGCGCAGCAGCTGGTATCACCAGACGCATGTTCCAGACTGTAATGGTGGCACAGGCACGTGCTGAATGGCAGAACAGAGAAGGGCAGAGGCTGCAGAGGGCTGCTATCTATACCCTAAATGACAACATCCAGGCATTGGCAAATGCTCAACAGTAGATTGCTGATGTTCTGGACAGGCGATTGGATGACAAGGTCGGAATCCTTGACCATGGCATGGCAATCCACGAGCGTGAGCTGTCTGTGCTGGAACATCTGGTAGGAGTGAGACGTAGGCCACGTGGTCGTAGGCCAGCTACACCACCTAGTGCAGGTCGACGTGAGCATGCCACCTCACATGCCCGCTCCCATAGTGCCGGTAGCAGTAGCAGTGCAGCTGCTGCTGCGCTGTCCACACCAGGACACAGCATGCCACGGGGACATGGCCCTGGATGTTCCCAGTGTGGACACGTTTCCAGTGGACATGTATCGTCAGACAGTAGCCAATCTGTACCTCCGCCTGGTAGTGCCCGTGCAACCCCTGGCAGGCACAGGTCACGTGGCCAGACACAGTGAGCTGTACAACCTGGTCTGTACAATCTGGAGCTGTCAATAATACCCCTATGTAGGCCTCACAAAAGGCAGAACTGTGTGCACACATACACACACACAGCAAACACATCTGTAGGGCATCACAAAACCCACATGCATACTGAACAGACATATCCAATCATATCACTGGACCTTACCCACACACATGATGTCACCCATTGGTGCAGCCTATACCCCTAGCAATCATTTTCACCCTGTGCATATGATAAAGCCTGTGCTGCATCCCTGTCATCCACACCATCAGTGCAGGGACATGCTCAAATGGACTGATGCACAGGGTGAACAGAATAGTGAGAAGTGTATATTACATTAGTTGTGTACGACTAGTGAGGGCAGTGTATATTACATTAGTTGTGTAACATTAGTGAGAGACATGTATATTACATTAGTTGTGTACTGTTGGCATGCACCAGACATACCATGTAGTACAGGTGTAGCAGGCATTGTTATATGTTCACAGTATGTGTCTCGGTAACAACAGTAACAGCATGTTGGTAATGATGCCCTGGTTCCCTCCTTATGATCTACTTGCATATGCCTACAGGTAGCAGTGTTTGCAGTCTCCCATGTGTAACTGTGGAGTACTCACAGGTACGTATGGAAATCTCAGCATGCTATATGTAGCCTCAACCGGACAGCTGGAAAGTCTAACATACCACAGATGTCCAAACATATACTGATCCAGCAGCATGTGTGCAGTTTAATAGGCTACAGTGGCTAGAGATGTGACATCCATACCAGGTCACATCACAGGTATGTTGACATGGTGCAGGGGTTGTACACAGCGGTCTGGCCAATGATAATGTTAGAGGCCACTTGATAGCATGAGGCCTCACTGTGTAGCAGTAATATCCTGTCACATTACAGGAACATGCCCACACTTACGGGGTCAACAACACTATAACGCACACCCCATAGTGTTGAGGTGAGGACACTTGCCTATGTGGTCATCACCCTCACAGTACTGTGCACCCACGCGACACGACATAGAGAAAGGACATGTACAGGTAGCCAGTATGGCTGAGACCGATGGCATCAACAGGGTAGTAGACTGCATCACCATGAGGGGTTAGGGATCATGTGTGTTCTGTATGGTAGCATACACCCTCACTCCATGCACCAGACAGCCATACATACATGCGCACACACACACACACACACACACACACACACACACACACACACACACACACACACACACACACACACACACACTGTGGAGACCACAACTGTCATACACATATGGATAGCTGATGTGTGTGATACACACACACCTGCCTACATCATGCTTTCCACACTGCAGTATGTACAGATGTCTACAGCAGTGTACAGGGGTGTGTAACAATTGTGATGTATTCCCCACCATATGTGGCATATATGGTCACGTATGCAAACACACATGGCAGTACTGTGAATGATACACCTGCTATATGATGATACGTCTGACAAACATGCAGCATTATTGGCCGCATTATGTGTACCAACGCTATGTCTGGCAATTGTGCTGCTATATGCACACAGGAGGATGTAAGTGTTACAGGTGTCAAGTGACATACAGTCAGTAACACCCGACCGCTGTGTCGGTTTTATGTCTTCACTGTCAAGTAACAGTAACATAGCATACTGTTTGCACATGTAATGGTAGTATGGCGTGTGACACCTGTGAACCGTCCCCGGCGAACATCCATCTACACTGGTGGATCACCACTTGATGTACACACATCCATCCATGCCTGATGTACATCCTACTGTACTGTCAGTATGTCACCATATACAGGTGTCAATGATGGGGCTGCATTGCAACTGCATGTTTTAGTTAGGCACAGATGAGTTACTTATATCAGCTACTGCACATGCATGGTAGCTGCATGCACACTACAGTTTTTACATGTGTGTTGGTCCTACATGCCTGTCATGTAGCCATGTTTGTATGCATTGCAATCGGTGGACATGTGTGTTGACATACATAACACATGGACTGTTGTATGATAGGTTGGGTGTCATGGGTAACTAGTATAGAGGGAATGTGTCCTCGGTCAGCATTGCTACCTCATGTGCTGTTGGCATTCACCAGCCATGGACCCACCTTCCATTTGCATGCGTATGATTACTGTAGCCAGTTGTCTGCATGGAGGACAGCAAAATCTATGCTATGTACATATATGTTGCGTCTGTGGTCCATGCACATATCCACTGCAATTACATGTATGACATATCCAAACATGTGTGTTCGTTGGTGTACAGCGACAGTCATCTGTCACAGCTGTGTAAGACCCAGGGCCCCTGGTATGTGTAGAGCTGACCTGGTTATGTACAGTGGTATCATTGCAATGCATAACACATGATGGAACCTTGTCGGTACATGTGTAGTCTGCACAGTTGCTGTACACCTATGTACAGTCCACTGGTCATGAGTCACATGGTGTTGTGTTGATGTATGGCTGTGTATTGCTGGTCCAATGACATGGTGATGTCTGAGGGCTACATTGTAGACTGTGGTGTGTACCTCTGTGATCTGCACCTGAGACATCTGTGATGGCTCCTGAGTGTGTACTGGTCAATACATGTGAGTGGCCTTCATGTACATGGGGACAGTAATACCATACTGTGCCCTTTCCGTGTTTAGTATCCGTGTGCATGCAAGACAACCCTTTGCAACTGCTAAGTGTGTGAGCATGTCAGTACGCAGTTGTGTAGTTGGACACACAGTACAGTCCAAACTGTGCCTATACATGTTTAGAATCCGTGTGCATGCAAGACGGCCCTTTGCAACTGCTAAGTGTGTGAGCATGCCCAGTACACCATTGTGTAGATGGACACACAGTACATTCCAAATGGACATGTGATACTAAGTGTGTGGGCATGGCCAGTGACACCTTGTGTCGGTGATGTGCCTCTGTGTATGGGCATGGCCAATGATATCCTGTATAGCGATGGTGGACATCCAGGCAACAGATGTCCATTTTCAATGTCACGATGGATGCCTACATCGAACACACTGGTTGACTGTCTTGCAGGGTGTACTGTCTGTGGTGCATCCCGTATCTATGTAGTGGTGTTTTAGTGCTCCGTAGATATTTAGTTGCCCTGATCACACCACTGCCGTGTGTTTGTCTACGTCTACCTTGGGAGAGTAATATGCTTTCAGACCGCTCACTCTCTATACATTCCCTATTGGCATCCTTGCCTTTGCGGATGATGTCACCCACCTAGAAGTATGCCTCTGGGAGGGCTGTGTTCAGTAATCTCGGTAGCGCATTCTGTAAATGCGTAATGCTGTAGTGTGATAAGGTAGTTAGGTGTATGTTCGACTCCCAACCCTGCCAAGTGTGTGTGTCTGTGTGTGTGTTTCCAGCTGGCTGGGGACACCGTAATGCTTTTAGACACCTCACACCACATACATTCCTTATCGGCGTCTTTGCGGATGATGTCACCCACCTAGAGGTATGCCTCTGGGAGTGCTGTGTTCAGTAATCTTGGTAGCGCATTCTGTAAATGCGTAATGCTGTAGTGTGATAAGGTAGTTAGGTGTATGTTCGACTCCCAGCCCTGCCAAGTGTGTGCCTCTGTGTGTGTGTGTTTCCAGCTGCCTGGGGACACAGTAATGCTTTTAGATGCCTCACACCACATACATTCCCTATCGGCATCTTTGCCTTTGCGGATGATGTCACCCACGTAGAAGTATGCCTCTGGGAGTGCTGTGTTCAGTAATCTCGGTAGCGCATTCTGTAAATGCGTAATACTGTAGTGTGATAAGGTAGTTAGGTCTGTGTTCTAATCCCAATTCTGCCACATGTGTATGCATGTGTGTGTGTGAGTTTCCTGCTGCATGACAACAGTACATTGCTTTTACACTATTCACTCTCCATAGAATCCATATGGCATCTTTGCCTTTGATGCTGATGCCAGCAAGCTAGACGTATGCCTGTGTGAATGCAGTGATCTAGTAATCACGTTAGCGCATTCTGTACATGCGTAATGCTGTAGTGTGATAAGGTAGTTAGGTCTGTGAGTTTGTGTGTGTGTGTGTGTGTGTGTGTGTGTGTGTGTGTGTGTGTGTATATATCTATCTATCTATATATATATATATATATATATATATATATATATATGTAATATAGATATAGATATTTATGTGGATATTAGCACTATTGAATGTGCTGCATTATCTGTACGTGAACACCTTTGATGTAAGTAAATCTGCTATGGCTCTGTGATAGTGCACATACTGTGTGCTGTAGTGATCCTGGGCTATAGTTGTGTAGTGACCAGTTATTTTGTTGCTGGGTATTACAAGGGACATTGAAAACAATGATAGTACAGCACCTTTAAACGGTCGTGTGCACATCTCAGCAACAGCCAGCAGTGGTTATTACTTTGGAGGATGAGTATGGCTCATATAACTATGTATTAACTGACAATACTATGCAAATCAGGTTAACATTACTGACTCCCGTTTATCCACATGTTGTGATACAGATCCCAAGAATGTATGTGTATACATTGACAGGTGCAGGACTGGAATATTGTTGAATGCATGGAGGGGTGTCCATGGCCAATAATGGTGATCTGTACAGCCTGGCAAGTATGGTCTGTGACTGTCCCACAATCTCCTGTATATGGCTGACACATGCTGAAACTGTGTACATGCAGACACACACACATGAAACAAACAGCTAGGGCTAACACATACACACACACACATTGCATCAACATTGGGCCATGCAAACACTGTTGTCCTTCACACACACACACACACACACACACACACACACACACACACACACACACACACACACACACACACAATACTTACATGTTGATTGGATTGCTCAATGACAGGCTCTGGAAAAGAAACACCATACCCTGTGCATATGATGACACCTGTGCCACGACCTGTAATGTGTAACAGTGATGCAGGAACAGACTAACATGGTACTGATGCACAGGGTGGCTTTATAGCACTGTATTAATGTTAAAATGTTGTTAACACAAAGTGTGATATCCTTCTAGGTGTATGTAAGCAGGCATGATGCATTGCAGCTATGACCATCAAAGTAGTATAGTTTACAGCACTGTTAATTCTGAAGATTTATTATCCATCCATTTGACTGACATGTGTAGTATTGGCAGCATGTGATTCAGAGTGTGCAGTACGTGTGTGATGTGTGTAGTACAGATTTATACATGCTTACAAATGCATACACTGGCTTATACGGCATTACACGGGCTTCAACATTCTTACACTATCTTACTTGTTCTTCTACGTGCGCACACGGGCTGACACGCACACACACACACATGCTTACTCGGGCTTACAGGTGCACATAGGCACGAATACACTGTAAGCAGGTTTGCAAGAAACATCAGTGATATCCATGGTGTACACCATCAGTTTCCTGACTTTACCTAGGATAAATCATTACATGCCTCTTCTACTGATGAGTAACTGACAGCAAACATGTGACACACTGCTCCTTTAGGATTACAGTGTTTTATACACACACAGTCATGATGTCACCTATCTTCTACTCTGATAGTCTCCTTAACCTACTTTTACACTGTAGTGGATTGGCCCATATGGCATGACAAATTGTGATTCACTATCCTCAGCCTCAATTGCATCGGATTGCCTACTAATGCTTAGTTACATCTCTGACAGAGTGCTTCCACACATAGCAACCAGTACTCAGTAGCCATGTTGTCTTCAGCTTGCCATTCATCTGCACGGCGAACTAACTTTTAACTAAAATTACAATTTCTATGTATATTTTAAATATTTTTCTTGTTTTAAATGTGCAGCGCATTTTCACGCCACTGCGCTACGCTTACACACCGGAGATCGTGGGAGGACAAGTAGAGTTTTATTAATTTCCAATGGAAAAATATGACACTGGCCTTATATTTGGCCATTGGCATGCTTCTTCGACTAAATTTATCCTTTATTTGCAGCTGACATTGCTCCGTTTAGCTACTTGCAGAACGTAACTCGGTTAACATCCGAGTACATTTCTGCACATAACTCTACTCTTGCATGGACAGCTTACTGTTTCATGTATCGCAGATTTACATCATTTGCATAGCTTTCACCTACAAATGGGGTAATTTGCATATCCTAACATTGTCCGTGCAACGTTCATTTTTGGGGCTGTCTTACACGTCCCTACAGGATATTGCTGAATAGCTCGGCAGACATCTTGCCTTGTTCTACTCTTACTCTACTCGTACACGCCGGCCAAGGCTCCATGACTCCTGGCCTAAGCTTTGCTTTGTGCTAATATGTCTATTTGTGGAGTATGCATGGCTGTAGGTATGTTTTGACCTGCTACATCTGACATTTCTACAGAGCAGCTCCCACTTTCATCATTTGTAAAGGTGACAGCCCTATAGGTACTATATATACAGCTATGACATTTGACAAGTCAACACATACCTGTGGTCAATACTACACTGACTACTTCAGCACTTTTCATACCTTCAGATTTTTCTTGTAGTAGTATAGTCGATAATACTGTTTCCTATAACATGTATCTGTTTCTGATACAAAATATATAATTTTATTACACCACTACACACAAGAAGAAATCACAGGCCAGATGCCATTACATTCCTTTTGCAGGACACACCCGCCCAGAGTGTTGTGTTCCTCACAAAAGCCAACAGGTGCTAATCAAAACATATTATGCTATCATCTACCTTATTTGTTCGCCGGTATTTGCGCTTTCCGTCAGTGGCAGAACTCACATGCGAGTGTGCGAGACTGAACACTGTATCGGGGACACTGCATAACACCCTGAGGGACACATTTATTTTGTTTCTATTAACCTTCCATATTGACTATCACAGGACATAAGTATTCATTCACATTTATCGAGGTACATGCTTTTGACTTATACATGTTTTGTCATTTGTCATCACGTCTTTCTTCACACCTGTCCACCTGATATCACTAGTTCTGTACATTTATTTAGGACAGGGTTACCTTCATACCTCCCAACTGTACACATTTTGGGTAAATGTCCCGAACTTCAACTTATAATGGTGTTCCTTTTTTCATAATATTGTGCCTTTCTGGTAAATTAGTGGCAAGTCATTAAGGACTGTGAGGTTAGATAATAATGACAGACATTAGTATTTTATAATTAATAACCCTCAAAACATTCATACTAATGAATTTTCCATTATTCTATCAATGTTCTAACTTTGTCAGAGGAATATTTAAAATAGTACCTATTTGTACTTATTTTAATATGCCTTTGTCCAGATGTCTTATTCTGAAAGGTTGAGAGGTATGGTTACCTTATTTGTACGCATGTACGTCCATGATAATCGCTTACATGACACTGATATAAGTCCCTACGTCTTCCCCCAATGGTTTACACAATATCCAGTAGATGGGTTCTTCATTTTTGGAAGGTATAGGCATGTGCTATACCCACATAAGACTATTAATCACTCCCATGGGGCGGACCTACTAAATCTGTGCCAACCAACACCTGGGAACCTAGGCCCATTATTGCATACCCATGATTCCCATACCTGACACGCCTCCACAGTAGTCATAAGACATATTTAATGTGAGCGATAATAAAGTATGAAGACACTTCTAAGCACTATCCTCTCTCCGCGTATCGAGACATATGTCATACATTCTGTCAACCCATGTGTTATTACCCTTGCACAAGCTACTGTTGCATGTACAGCTATATTTTAGCTGCGGATGTGACTTTCTTTGCTTCGATCATTACAGGACGGTGCCTGTAGTGGACCAATTTTTGGGGTCCTGCAAAGGACACCTATATCCATGTTTAAAGAGTAGAACTTGCAGATTTGGCACACTGGTACTTTCCGGGCAATGGTTTGGAAAGCAGCAGTGTATTTACCTTTCTTGCATGTCTGTATATCTATCCATAATAGCTATGGCGTAACCTATTTATGTACATGTGTTATATCTACAAGAACATATGTTTATATGTTTGTTATGTGTATATCAATTAATGTATTGTGTGTGTGTGTGTGTGTGTATGTATATATATATATATATATATATATATATATATATATATATATATATATATATATATGTGTATATATATATATATATATATATATATATATATATATATATATATACATATATATATATATATATATATATATATATACATATACATATATATATATATATATATATATATATATATATATATATATATATACATTCTTTAATTTCATATATTTATTTAGTTTAAGTCTATGGATATATATCTATACACAAATATATATATATATCCATATATAGATATATAAATAAACGTGTAGAAAACAGCATTCATTTGCTATGCTGTGAGTGGATTACACGCGCGCAGGCACACTTGCATATCCTTATTGTGGGTTACATATGCTTACTAAGACTTTGTGCTTACGTGGGCTTTATTAATTGTGACGGTACCAGTAAAATATCTGTAATCCGGTTAACGGACATATGCGAAACACACGTTCACCTTTACATATTGAAATGTCTTTACAGCACAGATTCATTCATTATACTTTAAACTTATATGTGCTGTAGTCGTAGTTGACCCGGGACTGCATTCACATTGGCCGGATGCTGTAACCACTATACTATTGGTGTTCTGACTCATTTATATGCATACCCATAGTACATAGCTACATTAACATATGCCTCACCGCTTCACTTACAACACAGGCATCCATTCTCCTGCTGGGAAAAATGCGGTACTACATATTACACATTCCCTATTCCCTACTGCTCTGGACCAAAGCTGCATATTTAATCACTCCAAGGATATGCAGAACTCCAAGGCTTATAGTCCTGGCACATGCAAGTCTTTGATTGTCAGGGTGTTCATGTGGTGATCTGGGTTTAGGCTTGTCTGCCTTGTGAATGGAACTGCCCTGACCGAGTTCAAATGTCAGACAAAGCAAATGGACAGAATTTGTCGATTTTATAGATTTTTACCTGTGTTTACAGACACATCTGTCACCTGTCAGCAGCTTTTTATGTTGACAATACATAATATGGGTGGGGGTGGTTACAATACGTAATCCATGGTGAGGGGTGTTCCTGTTCACATTTGACTATTTCCTGTATGCATTCATACGAGGATTATTATTTTGGACATGAATTAACTACAGGTATGCAGTAGTATAGTAAACAAATGTGAAGGTTTGTTACTGTAAATATGTATGGATCTCTGTAATACACTGTTGTTTTCTGGCAAATCAGTAGCTAATCATTAAAGACTGAATTCAGAACATAATGACAGACAGTTGAGTTTCAGACTTCATACTCTTCAGGTAATTAATGCCAATGTACAAACTGTTATTCTATCAACTTTCTAAGTTTCTAAGAGCAATCTTTACAAATTGTCCCTACTTTTGGGCCTTTGTCCCACTTTTATTCACGGCTTTGTCCAGATATCTTGCTCTCAGAGGTTGACAAGTATGTTCGGTCACACCTACACACACATTAAGTGTCCCTCACACAGTAGATCAGGGTTATCCTGTTTACATCAGTGCCTTCATCACCCTTATACCATTTGCCAATATGCGAATGTGTGCAATATATTCTCCCGCTTATTCGTGTCGGGACACATGCGTCACGGGCAAGTGTTTGATCCTGGGTAGTAGGTTATGCATGACCACTTAGGGCTGGACAGTGTCGTGCACCTCTAATGCACATTCCAACTTCTGTCCAGATATCTACAGGACTGGACTTCGTGTCTTCTGTTCTAATGTTTACACAGGTTACATATCCCATGAGGGATATCCAAAAATTGGACCGATCCACAACAAGAAGAATACCGAACATCATTTTGGAGTTACGAAAATGTGATGAGGTCGTGTGCAATCCTGCAACTGCCTAGGGTGACACTACCTACTACATATGTGTAGTGGTCACTATGTGTATCTGTGACTGCACCAAACCAGTAGGCCATGTATGGCTGGATCTGGTGGACGTTCAGGTATGGGAGCTGGTTGTGTGATGTGGAGGGGATGCTGGGTAGTCCATTATGCATCCAGGTGTGTTGCATTTGTTATGGCCAGTTCCATCCAGGTGTGTTGCATTTGTTATGGCCACTTCCATCAGGACCAATCTGTTGGTATGTGCCGGTGACATATCTATACATTTGTATCGCACATTTCAATATTCATCTGTTTGTGGGATTGTGTTCTACAGTATGGCCTGTCTACTTGTATTGCAGCTGTTTATACATGTGTTTGTGTTTCTTTCAGCTTCACCCGCTGCTCTCTCATACACCTCCGGTTCACCTATTCTGCATACGACACAGTATCGCCTTGGAGGATTGTACCATTACCCATCCACCCCACACACACAGATTCCTCACACCCCATACATCACTGCTTTGGTTGTTGGCCCATGACACGGCCAGAGATATCAGACGCATGCCGCCGGCCATGTCTAATTAAATCACTGCAGTGATGGCGTACCTGCTCATATGTCCGGTTATGCATGCATATGTCATTTACCCGATGAACAAGTTCCTGCCACAGTGCAGTCCGCTCCTGCTGGTGCTGGCTGCTTCTGGATACCGCCTGCTCAGAGGAGATCTGTGCCTGACGTATAAAGCCATATCCAACCCGGAATTAATGGACATGCTGCACCTCAGAAAATCCAAATCCCATCGAGCTACGCGCTCGAGGGACTTAAACCTCAGCACTGAAATAAATAGGACATGCTGGAGGGAGAGATTCATAACCCAGAGGCTCCCTTCACTCTGGAATAAAATCCCAGTCCAGGTTAGGCAGAGTCCCTCATTGACTCTCTTCAAGAGGAATCTTGATGAATGGATGGGAGATCGTAGGTTTACCCCGGGTATCACTTCTGTGTCACTGTTAGACAGAGGCACAGTATACTAACCTCGAAAAAGGGCATAGCAAAATTAATTTAAATTGGGTGGCGAAAGCCATACACACTCTGGCTTGGCTTATAAATGCCCTAGGGCAGATAGCCTAGTATGAACCTATGAACCTATGGAGAACAGCATCATGTACTGCTGCAATAGGCTTTGTAGTATCACCTCTTCCTCATCCGCTGTGTATGATGGATTGCGTTGGTGGGCCATCTGGCTGAAAAAGATATGAACAATATGTGTGAGCGAGTCCTGTGGCACACTTTACACCTTTAACCACAGATCTCACTTTACTGACATATATACCATCCTACTATCTGTCAGAGGTTACACACATTCAATACCACTTATTAGTTCTCAGGCCACAACTAACTAACTGTGCCTGGCCCACTCTATATATCACACCACTATACAACAATACCCGACACACTGTTTGTGACACATTGCACAACCTCAAGACAGGGGTGTATATCACACCAATGCACGAACAGAGATGTCATCCATTGCAATGGATGTAAAGTACAGGTACAGTAGTATCAGTCAACCACCCTAGTCACTGATACCATAGCCCTGCCTAACAGATGTGTACAGTTGTTACTATAGGTGGCATACTGCTGTAACAGAGTATATATGTTGCTGGATACACACGTATACCCTGTAACACACATATGATTGCAGCCATTGTACATGCATGATTACACACACATCAGACAAACATACAACACACCACTGTATGCCAACACAGATGAGCATTACCTGTGTACCATACAGTACTGTGTGCCACTACTTACACACCCTTATGCCTGAGTTTTGTCCTCTGTGCAGACCACAGGAAACACAGATGACAGTGTTTCCAAGCAATGTGAACACACACACCATACTGTGCTGTTTAGGCCTACAGCTTCTGGTAGTACTACAGTTCATATGGGAGTTGAATTCACCAGCAGTACCACTCACTAAGCATACATGTATTGCTTTAGCCTACAATGAGACACCACATTCGTCAACAAGGAACTACATCACATCATATGCCGTACTGCTATGTCTGCCTAACAGTACATTACACATCATTTGTTGTCCTCACAGCTAGGATAGACACTACCATGTCAGATACAACTTCCCACTAAGCTTTCACACCTTTACAGACCTTGCACACATTCAGCGTTACACTTATTCAACCTCACATAGCAGGTATTGCATTGAGTATATGTGTGACTGCATAGTGTCATAGGTAGGTAATATGCTGTTGGCCCTAGGGCCTACGGCAGCCTAGCCATATGCTACCCTGGCCTTTGACACACATGTAGTTTGATTTCACTTGCCCCTGCCAACCAGAACCACAGAGGTGTTTCCTGGGGTGTATTACCAATCTCCCACACAATCATCAGGGGTATTTATGACAACTGCTAATGAGGAGCCTTGTTTGCTATTGCTAGGTGGTGTACTATGGTGTATGGCATACTCTGAGACAGGAACCTATCCCTCCAGCATGTGCTGTTTAGTGAGCTGACAAGGTTTAGGGCCCTAGAGCATGTATCCCGGAGGGATTGTGATATGTTGCCATGGTGGTTGTCACCCAGCTATGGGTGTGACATACCTCTGTATTTCCGTCAGAGGTCACCTCTGTGTGACCAGTATGCAATACAGTGTAGATGTGGTTTTGTGAGTCAGTTTGCATAGGGCATCTGTTTGCGGCCAATATTACCCTTTGGGAGGTATGTCTGTGGCCTTTTCACCTGGTGTAGTTGTCATGTGAGGTACATACCACACAGGGCATTGTGATGGGTAGAGGGGGAACACTGCCCTATATTTCTATAGATGACACACCTGTTGTCATGACACATAACACACAGACTAATTACGGGTGTAGTGTAGCACTGTCTTCATCAAAGCGGAGGCTACTGTCCACCTGTGTCCCATGTTCCCTTATCACACCTTCACTGTTAGGTAGATCTCTACCTATGTGGTAGTTAATGGGTACAGTGTTTTGGATAGGAGGAATGACACTGCAGTATCAACACTTGTCTACAGTCCATGCCTTGGTCACCACACACCTGTTGCAGTACATATGACCCCGTGTCACTCTGTCTCTCCCTCTCTCTCTGTATGGCTATATATATCTATATCTATCTATATATATCTATCTATCTATATATATATATATATATATATATATATATATATATATATATATATATATATATATATTATATATATGCATATCTATACACATACATGTAGACATCCATTCCTGTACACATGGATGCACATATAGGCACATGTACAGTCCACCTTTCATGGTGGGGATATCACTTATGTGACAGTTGACGGATGTACAGTTATGTGATTATATTGCACGGTGTTGTGCAGAATGCATGTGGGTGTCCTCAGCCCATGTAGCATTAGCAGGCCTCACTGGCTGTAACACAGCAGATCTGACAAATCAGTCCCATAAGCATTTAACCACCACATGACATATATCATTACTGCATGCTGTTTTCTAGGCCACACACTACGACCTACATAGATATATGCACATATCAACCTTCAATGACAGATATCTGTCCACCCTTCACTAAAAGTTGCAGTATGTCCCTTGCCCTATGTACATGTGCGGATACAGCTAGATACGTACTGCTGCCACACATGGATGATTTGCAGTGTGTAGAGTACTCTTCAGGAACATCTACTACATGCCAACACATACATGTGAGTTACATACCTTACCTTTGTATTTCTCTGCTCCGTGTATTATGGTTTTGTGGGTTTTTTTTTTTTTTTGGTTGTTTGTTTTGGGTTTTCCCCCTCTATTTCGGTTTATGTCTCAGTTTCTCTCTCTCTGTTGTGTCTCTGTCTGTGTCTGTGTCCATGTCTCTCTCTCTCTCTCTCTCTCTGTATCTCCCAGCACCTGCAGTGATACAATTGCATGTGTGGACTGCAGGTGCAGCCTGCTTTTCTAGGTATCTGCACTTGTGCATGTGACAGCCTCTGCACCAATTGCTGCCCACCACTCAGTGACTGCATGCAGCCTGCTGTGTGCTGATTGCATTACTCACTGTGATTGCAGCCCACTGCTATAAAAATGCTAGGTTAGGTAGGCATTGCCCTTTCAGCTGTCCAAGGTGGGGCCCATGCTTGTTTGCTCTGGACACCTTTGTGTCAGTCTGAAGGTTGGTATATGTCTATTATCTGAAGCTAGGATTGTAGCCAGTTATATGCCTGTTGTACTCAAACCTGAATGATGCTGCTTCCAGTACACACTTCTCAGTGTAGACATGTACTCACCCCTCCAAATGCTAACACAGGATACATGGGAGTATGTACTTTATTTCTGACTTACACAATTAACTGCCATACAAATGTGGTTATTGCACTGTATTCCTGTGGCCAGTATTTATCCTGGTCTGATACTGTGTGGCATTTGTAAGGTGTTACTGTAACATTATTCCCTGCTAGGATGGCTGGTTCTCCTTTCACAGTCATATCATGCAATTCCACAACAACTGCTGGTAAAGACCCACAGAACAGGTTTTGTGTTATACCATTCCTGATTTCCATTTACATTCCCTCATTGTAATGCATGATATATTTATTTCAGAACCAAATTATTTGTATATCTGCTGTGGCTTAGTGGTAATTCATGCAGTCTATTGTGTCAATGGTCTGGGGTTCGAGACTGGCAGAGGTTTTTCTTTTGCTGCTCAGCAGAACAAGGGCCCTGCCATAGAGTGACTAAGGCACTTTTAAGCAGTTGTAAGTGGGTTTGCATGATGCTTAGTAATACTTAGCTAAGTTCACACGTGCACACTTGCTTAAACCCGCTTACTACTGCTTAAAAGTGCTTACTCCCACTAACCCCCACGCTAATTTCTTTTAAAGAAAAGAAAATGGGAAGATAGGAAAGTGGTGAAAAACAGGGCACAAAAAGGGACAGACAGTAGGTAAACAAGCTCGGGATGTGCAGGACGGGTGTAGGGAAGGTACATAGCTGCCCATTTCTTTACCAGCAACAGCTGTGCATATGCCGTAATTTTGGAGTGATATTTGAAACCCTCCACCCCTGGGAGAGGGGTAAGGACAACAAAGTATTTTGTACTGCCAATTATAATTATCCGTTTACATGTCCAATGGACATGTGTGTGAAATGGGCAGCTATGTATGGGGCGTAATTTTTTTGTTGGTATAGATTGCCCATTTTTTATTTTTTTTCAGGTGAGAGTGGGAAGTGAGGTAGAGGAAGTAGGTGAACACAATTGACGGGGTCGGATGTTTGGAAATTGCAAGCCCATGAGCCCACAGATGGTAACAGTGGAACTGAGATCCCCACCCATGGGCAGTCACCACTGCACCTTCACAGTCCCGAGGGTGGTTGTGCTGGGGGCTGCATAGGATGAGCAGGCTCACCCATGAGATGCACCACTCTCACCTTGAGCTGGCATAGGGGATCAGTGACTGAATGCTGGATCTCCCTATGCACCACAACCCATACCCTTCGAAGGGTGACAAGTGGCCTTTCTCCACCCACGCTTGCATGGGGGGGACAAGCCCCATCCCCTGCAGCGCTTCCACCCGAAGGTGGCACAGGACCAATGGAGGAGGGGAGCCCTGGCTGGGCACTGGACCTGCTGGTGCCAGGTGCACTCGCCAGCTGAGGAGGGACAGGTGGGTCTGCTGGGACCGGCCTTCCCATATGTTCTGTGATTAGGTGTGTTTAATTACAACATAAACAACAGCATTCCAGATGAGTTGTAACAGCATGCAGTAATATTCCCATTAACCCAACACACCAAGGTTCCAACAGTTGAACAGCAAGCATAACACATGCATATATTGAACCACAGTGGATATTCCAACAGCATGCAGGGATGTTTGGTAGCAACAGGCCATCATGATTGTGGTGTTTAAACAGGGCACATGCGTCAACGTGAATGCAAATATTTATAGAACAACAGGACATATGTCCCAACAAATTTTAAGATTACACTTACCCATTGAGGTGTGGAATTGCATGGTTTATGTACATACAGTAGGGTGTAGAAAAAAACCTTGGTTAACATCTTATAATTACCTTTTAGTCTACACTACATTCCTAGTGACTGCAAGTGTCGATCCCCTACATGTATTATTACACTTGCCACCATACATTAGATTGTGTAATGGGTTTGGCTAGTCCAATATATGCCTGACCTATATCTGACATACTAACTGTCCAGGATGCAGATGTTACTGCTACATATTTCTTGATTGCATTTCTATTTCTTTATCTACATATCTGGGATGTTTTCACATGACATTTTCACTTCGATTTGTACAGAACCCTGCATTTCCTGACACACACTCACATTTCTGGGGATAAACTAACATGCTACATGTGTGCCAGATTTACTTAAGCATGCCAGCCAGTAACTGACTGTTGCAGACTGCATATATGCTTCACAGCTACTAGCACTTCCATCACCCACTTTATATGGGACTGCGCAACTCTGGGTTGCCAGCACTTTTTCAAACAGTACTATTTGTATAATGCAAGGATGCAACAATATTTCAAACTCTGTGACACAGACACACTCCAGGTGTTAGACCTTTATTAATGGCATTATATATAGGTTTATAGATTAGTACTAGGCTAACTGACCTTGCAAGCCATTTTAAGCCTAGCCGATTATTCCTTGTGAGACTCAAACCCAGCACCTTGTGTTTGTAAGGCAAACACCTTAACCATTAGACCACTGTCCCAACCCTACACACTTTTCCACAAGCTCACTCCTTTATTTGTTTTAATGGTGCATATGGCAGACATGTGCAAGACATATTATACCTTTTTTAACAGGTTAGAACACTCTTTTTTTCAGGCTCACTCACTTATTTTATATGACAGTGCCTGCAGAGATAGTATTCCAGACATATGTTACCTTTCTTAATGGGTTACTACACTCTTTTTCTGCCTCTCTGATGTTTTTATCTGACAGTACATGCAGCGGACTTATACAAGCAATTTTATGGCTGTATTATTGGACTACAACACTTTCTTTCATGCTCTCTCCAATATTTTATATAACAATACATACAGAATGAGCCTGGTGGTGCAGCCTTAGCAGCCTATCAGCATAGACTTGCTGATTCGCAGCACGGTTATACATACTCAATTATCAATTCTTACATACTGCATTCAATGGCTACATACTCAGTTGTGGGGCATTCTGCATCCCACGGGCCACCTGTATCCATTGGTTCAGGCGGTCCTGCTTCCATCTCTTCAGTCTGCATGGTGGTGACAGACCTGCTCAGCAGTCCGAGGAATGCCTGTGGCACTGGTGAGGTCATGAGCTAACCGGTTCCAAGCCACTGCCTTGCACTCCATCCCTTGGAACTGGCCCTGCAGGAGTCTTGACTCATGATGGTGGACAAGGAGCCAAACCATGTATTTTGACTCATCGATGCCCCAATGTTGCACTCGAAAACATGTTTCCTCTCCAACACCAGCCATTTCAACTGCAGATGTTGTGCTACAATCAGTTATGGTGTGTATTCCCTCCTATGGGGCTTAAATATGCTGCATTTTCCGCACTTTTTTTGTGATTGGCTGTTTTTAAAATTCTCCGCTGACTGGAGACCTGCTTAGTAATGGTTAAACTACCATTAGTAAGTATATGTCTGTTAGTGGCTGTTACCCCTAAGTTATCATGGCTTAGTGGTTCTGCACTTTGCTTGTGATGCACAGAGTCCTGGGTTTGAACCTTCTCATTAATTTTATTTTCATACTGTCCAGACAGGCTAGGGGGTGTGGCTGCATTTAAGCAACTTTGCTCTACTTTGCTCCTCGGTGCCCTATGGTGCCCTGGTTGGCACGGAGCGCACGTCAGCGCAAACAGATTGCACTGGTTAAAGTGCTATTTCGCTAAGGGCACCTCTATTGCGCTGGGTTAACCGTTATTAAACTATGGGCAGCTCTATTGCGCTGGGTGAAGCGCTGCTTAGCTGCAGGCAATTATATATCAGGATCATTTAAAATATTTATTTTGTTCACTGATACATTGACCATTTCACTGCGTTTTACTACTATTTACACATATTTTTGTCTGGTATTATTTCATATACTGATTTAAAAATAAATACAAAGGGGAGTGGTGGGACTCGAACCGTGAATGCCTCTTCTTTGTGCAAACGCCCTACCATTACACTATTGCATGCGATTTGCATAAACATTCTTTCTTATGCTCTTCCATGTCAGAATTGTTAACTCTAGCTAAGCAATTGGCACACCCGCAAACACGGGCAGCTATTTCGGGTATTTAAAAAAATAAAATTAACTTTTTACTTTTTATAACTGTGATGGGGGTTTACAATGTCAGGGAGTGTGGTGTTGGGAGCAAGGACATTTGAGCGGACTCGCTCTTGTGTATTTGCTTTTACTTTTCAATCACTTGCAGGGGCATGGACATTTAGACTGCTCGGCAGTCGGACATGCCCCCTGCTTTCTTACACAGTCTGTGTATGAATTATGTTTGGGTCAGCATGCCCTCATGTATATTCATGGCACGCTGATATCATGCCGTTCAACTGCAGCCTCAGAGTAAGACTTATTAAGTCTTAACATGAAGGATTCGTGAATCTGGGGGAATGTCAAATTTAAGAATAAACTGCTATGGTACAACCCAAATATGTATTTTATCTGGCAGAGTGACTAGTCTGCAGACAAGTGCTTCAGTGCCCTAGTTAGCAATCAATAGCCTTACAGTCTGTAAACCTTCCTCTACAGACTGGTCAGCTTTTATTCTCTGCTTCCTAACTGACAGCGAGATTTACTCTTCAATGTTGTTCCTCCTCTTTTCTCTTATTTTTCCTTCACATTTATCTAGACTTGCTACTCCCATTATTTGTCACTTCTTGTCTCTTTTCCACTGCACTGCATGCCTTCAAAGAAGCCATCCTTAGTCTCACCTCCTTAAGTTTATTTTTCCTTTATTCCTTCCCTTCCTTAAACTACTTTCAGATTTCAGCCAGTATTTGTGCCAAAGTTATCATCAGCTCAGTGTATCTCCACCTCTTTATGCCTAAAACAAAATAAAAATGTTTTTTATTTTTATTTTCATGAAGTAGTGCTCCTGCAAGTAAATAAATCTATAATTTATGTAAAAGTGAAGTTTACAGTTGAAACATCTGTCTGGAGGCTATATTTTTAAATTATTTATAAAAATTTTAGCAGAGGAAAACAAAGAACTTTGTCCACTATTATTGCACCATTGTCTTAGACCACAGCAGCTCCACTGGTATGCTTGCCTTCCATCTGGCCTCCATTGATTGTTTTTAGTAGTCTACTGTTTCCCTTCATTATGTTTATTTCTCCTTTGCCCTAGACACTTATTAAACCACTTTTAGTTGTGAGCAAGTGTTTTATTTTTCCTGAGTTGCAGTCTTGCATTTTGGGCTTAATTTTTCTCATTGTTTGGTGATCGTTGGTGGTGATGGTGGTGGTGTTGGTGAGTGGGGGTAGCCTAGTCTATGGACTTAGCAGTTCAAAGTCCATAGAAACCCCCTTACCATTTGAAAGTTTGTTAAACAAGTGCAATTTTAATTATCTATATAACTATTAGTCAGGATAACTTGATATTGCACTAACAGTGGGGTAATTAATTTAAATTACAAATTAAAGATGCAAATAAAAACAGTGAACATATTTGGTATTAGCTGAATAGAAGCACCTAACTGTGTTCTAAGGTCACTCTTGATGATGTAATTTCGCTGTATTTGGGGTCAATCCGCTCCCCTACCACATTCCCACTTAGTCTAAACTTATGCATCTAAAGCCACACCCATCTTGGCAACTAACCAATTAAATCAAACATTTAACTAGCATATGCCTGAACTGCCTCCTCAACTATCAATTAACCTTTTACCTCACACACACACACACACACACACACACACACACACACACACACACACACACACACACACACACACACACACACACACATACACATACTCTCACTATCATTCAACCATGGTATTTCGACACCAACAAATTCTAATAACACTTTCTTTCTTTCTTTCTTTCTTTCTTTCCTAGACCACCTGACCTCCCTTCTTGGCCACATCCAAACAAACCATATTCTCCCACCACAAGCCATCACTTTTCAACTACTCACTCTATCAACACAAACAGGGCTGTAACACAACCCTCCATAACTACATCACTCTACCCCATCTCCTCCTTTTAAGTTCCAAATTCTACAAACTTTAAAAGAAAAATACACTTCCAAAAAAATCTCTGTAACCCATAACTCCTCAAGTAACCAAAAAGCAGACAATGGGAGTGCTGTACTCAGAAACGTTTAATCACAAGCATAAATGCTGAATTTGCAGAAGGCGTTTTCATCCAAGAACCTCTCAGACTTCCTCAGACATGATGTAAAACACTTCTAATTACATACTTTTATACAACTCACCTTAATTGACTGATTAATTTGTATCCTTAAAAACATATTACTATTTATTATAAAATTTTAAAAAATGAATGAATTGAATATATAAGTATATTAAAACCTCCACAATTGATTAAAAATATGTACACGTATAATGTTGTAATAGTATCAAATATATCAATATGAATAATCATATATAATGGATGAATAAATAGATAAATGTAATAAATAACTTAATAATTAATACCTGAACAGAAAATATAGAAAAATGACAATTTTAAAATGGATATATTGTATACACACAACTGATTTCTAAAAAGCCACTTCTATAATTTTGCAGATCTAAGCTTTAACAGAGGTAGAATTGAAATAGAATCATTAAGCCCTGGGGTTTTATTAGCTTCCAGGATTATCTGCCATAATGTTTCCCTGAATTCCAATTTAGTTTCCCAGGGACCCCCTCTTTCCTCTTGGGGAGCAATTTCAATTACAGAAAAAAAGAATTGTGCACTACTGCACTCACATGTTTAAACAAAACATTTGTACTATTCTTTTTCCTCACATCATTTAGATGTTCATATATTCTGCGTTTTAATTGTCTTTCCGTTTTACCTACATAAAAGGCATCGCAGGATCCACATGTAACTAAATAAACTAATCCCTTTGAATTGCAGTTAGAATCATTTTTATTATATATAGTTTTGTCTTACTTGTAAATATGCTTCTTCCCCTTGTAATATGTGTGTACATTGGTTACAGGCACCACATTTATATGTCCCCTTCCTTTTTTGTGCAAATATCTGTGTATTTACTGCTTGTTCTAATACATTTTTGATATCCTGTCCTTTTCTAAAAACAACCTTTAGGGGTTTGTTCCTAAATACCTCTAAATCCGTAAATTCGGATAACTTTTTCCACTCCCTTTCTAAAGTAGATTTTAATCAAATGTGCAGGTCCACTAAAATTAGTCACAAAGGCTCTACCAAAGTCTTCCTGACTTGTTTTTTGTATTGTGCCTTGTGTGTGAGTGAGTGGGCCTGAACCTAACATCGGTTTATACTTGTCATTTCTCCCTTGTTTCACTTCTGTCTGTATGTTATTAATCAGAACTATAGGATAGCCTCTGCCCATGAACATTTTCTCCAATACCTTACATTCATTCTGAAAATCAGAATCCAAAAATGTCATGCGGTTAACCCTGACATTGACCATTGATAATACTCTTTATCTGGAAGTAGGGGTGTGCACTACTATAACTAATATATGTATTGGAGAATGTAGGCTTTCTATAAACTACTGATTTAAATCCTATGCCAGTGTTAAATATAGTCACATCTAAATAATTACATTTTTCTAATGTTACCTGATGTGTGAACTACAAAAAAGTAGTAGTTCCAGAAAGATAATTCATGAAGTTTTCTAACATGGCCATATCCCCTGTCCAAAAAAATACAGATAACATCAAGGTATCTAGTATAAAGTTTCCAGTGTTGTGAGAAGGGACAGGTGTGAATGAATTTGGATTCCCATACAGATAAAATAATATCTGCATAGGTGGGGGCACAACTAGCCCCTATAGCAACTCCTTGTTCTTGCCGGTAAAATTCCCCTTCAAAAAACAAAAAATTGTTTCTAAGAACTAATTCTGCTAACTCTAAACAGAGAAAAATATCATTTTCAGAGGTATTTGACCTCATTCTCAATGCTTCTTCTAACCATAGCAATCCTAAGTCATGTGGAATGACAGAAAATAAATCAACAATATCAATACATAAAAATGTAAGACCTTCCACATTGCTGTATTCTAGCCAGAAAATCCCAAGAATCTTTAAGGATGTGGGCGCGTCCCCCCCATGTATCCTTGAGTTTCCAATCCAGACATTTAGCCAATGGGGCTATTTTGGAACCTTCTGATGCTACTTCTGGTCTAAAAGGGGGATCCTCCACATCCTTATGCACCTTAGGAATACCAAATATGGATGGTATTCTAAGTGAATTGTTTTCCAAATATGAATATGTTTGCAAATCATTAACACCCTGATCAAACAGGTCTTTCAATGGCAAATATATTTTATTATAGGCAATGTTAATTTCATTAATTGATACTTCACTATATTTGTCTGCATCCTGAAGGAGGGAGAGCATCTTTCCTTCATATAAAATTTTATCCATTAATACGATCCCCCCTCCTTTATCAGGTTCCATAACCCGTATTTCTGGGTTAGTACACAGTTGCTTCAATAAAGTGTTTTCTTCCTTAGTTAAGTTATTTTTAATATAACTATTTTCCTGATTTTTAAATAAATTCCTGAGTTCATTTTCTAGTACATTTCCAAGTTTTTTAATTGTGGATGAAGTGGTGGATTAAAGGTACATTTTTTTCTGGGAATCATACTATTTAGTGTAACTAGTGGTGTACCATTAAAAAGCTGCTCCAAATTTATTTCAAAAAAGGGGACATATAAATGTGGTGCCTGTAACCAATGTAAACACATATTACAAGGGGAAGAGGCATATTTACAAGTAAGACAAAACTATATATAATAAAAATGATTCTAACTGCAATTCAAAGGGATTAGTTTATTTAGTTACATGTGGATCCTGCGATGCCTGTTATGTAGGTAAAACAGAAAGACAACTAAAACGCAGAATATATGAACATCTAAATGATGTGAGGAAAAAGAATAGTACAAATGTTTTGTTTAAACATACACTAGAGTGCAGTAATGCACAATTCTTTTTTTCTGTAATTGAAATGGTTCCCCAAGAGGCAGGAGGGGGTCCCTGGGAAACTAAATTGGAATTCAGGGAAACATGATCGCAGATAATCGTGGAAGTTAATAAAACCCCAGGGCTTAATGATTCTATTTCAATTCTACCTCTGTTAAAGCTTAGATCTGCAAAATTATAGATGTGGCCTTTTAGAAATCAGTTGTATGTATACAATATATCCATTTGAAAATGATCATTTTTCTATATTTTTTGTTCATGTATTAATTATTAAGTTATTTATTAAATGTATCTATTTATTCATCCATTATATATGATTATTTATATTGATACATTTGATACTATTACAACATTATACGTGTACATATTTTAATAAATATCAGTTTTAATATACTTATATATTCAGTTCATTCATTTTTTTAGAATTTTATAATAAATAGTAATATGTTTTTAAAGATGCAAATTAATCAATTAGTCAATTAAGGTGAATTGTATAAAAGTATGTAATTAGAAGTGTTTTACATCATTTCTGAGGAAGTCTGAGAGGTTCTTGGACGAAAATGCCTTGTGCAAATTTAGCATTTATGCTTGTGATTAAATGTTTCTGTGTACAGCACTTCCATTGTTTGGTTTTTGGTTACTTAGTTTATTTTTACTGGACCATAACTCCTCAACATACATCCCAAATGCTATCAAATTAACATAAGATGGTGACATACACCCTAATCCGGGATCATCCACTATCATCTCTACCACTAACTCATAACAAAATACACCTCTCTTAGCTCCCAAAACACTCTCTTTGTGCATTTTCCACCTGAACATCAGAAGCATTTGCAATAAAATAATGAAGCTCCATGCATGGATAGCCTAACACTCTCCTTACATAATAATAATTGCAGAAACTTGGCTAAAGCCCCATATCAAAGATGAAGAAGTACTACCACCCAGTTACAGTATAATATGGCGAGATAGGCAAAACAAAAAAGCAGGAGGTGTAGTCATCTTTTATAAAAATACTATGCAACCTACCCTTTCCCCTCTCCCCATCCCAGTCTTTAAATATGCCAAATCATTAGTGCTATACTGAAGCTAAGCCTCCCCAAAACCCTGCCCATAATGGCAATTTGCATCCCTCTTGGAAATAACATCAGCACCATTGAAGAATTTCTGCAGTGGGTCCCCTCTAATATCCCAGAGGAAAAGTTAATTTTAGGAGATTTTACTATTTACTGTCTGTCAATTGTGATTATTCTCAAAATGCCATCAATATCTATGGACTCAACCAGCTATATACCTCTCTCACTTGCTACATAAACAACACCAACAAAGGTTCACTACTTGGCTGGATACTGATTTCTTCACTTACAATATTTCTCCTGTGTCTCTGTTTCTAATGCTTTAAGTAACCACCTTCTTTTCTTGTCAATATCTAAAGGATCTCCCTTTAGATGATTATGTTAGATAGTTCTCCAGCACCTTCTTTAATATTTTAAATAGGCCCCACAGAACAAAATGTGAAAAAGCCATGCCAGTCTCATAGCTGACCAGAACCACAAAGCATTCCTGGATAAAATAGAAACACAAAACAACCTACAAATATTTCAGCAACTCAAAAATCACACTAAATACCAAATCAAAAGAGATATAAACCTATAAAATAAAGTGTAAAAAGGTCACACAGACAAACCATTCAGTAAAAAAATGCAAGAAAAACCCAACCAAGCTAGAGTTTTCACTGTGTAATATCTTAAACCTCCTTTAATAGAGGCCTGTGGGATGTATGCACATGAATCCTTAAGGACATCAAGTGTTTCATCTATATGGCGTCTGACTGTCTATGACTTTTTACTTTTAGAGTCTTTATGGTTACATTCAGACCAATAAAGCCAAACCCACTAGCTGTGAACACATATGTTTTTGCCTTTTATTAACCCCCAGCACAGTATAAGTGGATAATCTGGCCATACATCAGAAACTCAGACTCTTTAAACCCAAATGATGCTCATAATCATTAAGGTGCCTGCAAAATATTCCAACTAACATCCAAGGCAAAGGGTAAAAATGTCACATGAATTACATTAACTTACAGTCAAAAAAACCTTCAGAATCCAAAGGCATTCTGATCAACTACTAACAAAATCCTCCAACCAGGCCATGCCAGACAACCAGAACTAACAGTCCCCAACAAAACACTGCCACTCTCTTTAATACGCACTACATAAACTCAATCACATACCTAATCAAACATCACCCCCCCTCCCACTAGCCCATCCAGCCCCAGCAACACCTGTGACTCTGCCCCCTTCTCATTGCAGCCAGTTCCCATCTCGACCATTAAAAAACTTCTCTTAAAACTAAAGTCTATCACCCTAGCACCCAACAGTTTACCCTGCCAAATATCTAAAAATGACTACCAAGGCTATAGTCATTCCCATTTCCATACTCATAATCCGGTCTGTCACAGAAGCTTACATCCCAACACTATGGAAAAAAGCTATATCCTACCACTACAAAGAAGGAGGAAATAACAGAACTTGGTAACTACCACCCTACTTCAATCCTGTCCTCATATGTAAAATTCTTAAAAAAAAAACATTCAATCCCAGCCCTTCCTATACCTCACCTGAAATAACATTCTCTCCACCTCCCAACACTTATTTTGCCCCATCATAGCACTAATACAGCCCTCTTACATTGCAGTGATGCTGTAAATATCCATAGGAATGAAGGAAGGATAGTATCTGCCTTCTTTCTAAACCTTTCCAAGGCCTTCAACACAGTTTCACAGACCATCTTCCTTCACAAAATCTCAGCTCTCTAAGATTTGATGAAACCTCAACCACATGGTTTAACAGCTGTCTTGTTCACAGATCACAGGACATAAAATAGTACAAACACTTCTCCCCTTTCTTCCCTGTCTCCAACAGTATCTTCCAAGAGTCCATTCTCGGTCCTGTTCTCATCAACATCTTCATAGTAGTGACTTTCAGTCACCTCTAGACCATCTCCTTCTCCTTCTTCAGTTAGTCTTTAGTCTACAACAGCAACTGCTGCCCAGGAAAAAAAAAAACTTAAACCATAAAATGATGCTGCTTTTCTACAACTTTATGTCTATTTCTGCCTTTATTATGAAACAGTTTACTAAAGTAAACTATACTACTGGTCCTCTGAAACTTTTCTAAGTATATTGAATTATACTCTCCACCTCTAAACACTGTTTTTGCCCCATCATACCACTGCTGAAAATGGGACTCTGTCCTTAGTTGGGCTTTCCCAGTAAACAAATGTAATAAATAAATAAATGCATAAATAACTAAATAAATAAATAAATAAACTTATTTTAAAAGAACAAAATAAATAATTGTGTGGCTAAATAAACAGTCCTAACATGGAACTCCAGACCCTAATCAAATCAAAGGCATTTATGAGGTAAAAATAGCCCCCTTCTGGTGAAGGATAACCACAAAGGCATCTTTAACTTCAGTAAAATGTCCAGTACTGTGTAGAGCTAATTGTTAATGATACTACTGATGGAAAAGTTTAGCTCAGTCTTTACCCCATTGCACAAGTCTACTACTTCTTTGGGAGCAGAAAACATACCAGACTGCCTACTGGCCAGCCAGGAAACAAGACTTGTCAAACCCCCTATGGAGGCTATTCAATATCAGCCTCCAAACATATTTCATTTTGGATGAATATAGTACAGCAACTGTCATCCTCTTGCACAAAAGTGTGGTGTCGACAGATGTAGGTAATTATAGATCCTTAAGTCTGAACAGCCTCATCTGTAAGGCTATGGAAATAATCATTATGGAATTGATAAATAAGGATATAGGTCCTGTCTACTTCACTGGTTGACTTTTTCAGAAATGTTATTGAAGAGATGGGTGAGGGCAAATTAGAACACACTGCATATCTAGACATCACAATGGTGTTGGAGGCCATCCCACACTCCTTGGGCCATGTCACTTTGGCATTTACTTATTGGAGTTGAAAGCAAATATTAAGGGATTCTGGTTGACCATATTTGCAAATTACTCCAAACTTGCTGCCATAATTAAAACCCCATAGGACACCAAGATCCTCCAATAAGGCCTTTCCCAAATAAATAACTCTTGTTAAAACCATGGATGAAACCTAAATGCAAAGAAATGTATAATAATATCTTTCAGCAAACACAATTTCCCTTGTAACTATCACATCAACAGCATACACTAAAAGTTGATCCTTTAGTCAGAGATCTGGGGACCTATGTCAACAATGAACTGTCCTTTGATCACCATGTATCCACTATTTTAATGAAATAATCGTTCATCACACAGCATACATCTAAAAGTGTGGTATCCAGGTCCAAGTATGTAATCAGTCCTCTCTACTCAGCTTTCATTACACCTATCATTGAATATGATGTCCGTTTCAGTATGTACCTGTCCAAACACTTGCAACAACTGGGAAGACTGCAACCCTTTCTCACTAAAAAAAAAACAAACAAAAAAAACAAACAAATAAATGAAGGTCCTAAACCATAAAATTATGTGGACTCTCTCAAAGCCTTGTCCCTCTTTTTGATATGATACTAACTGCTCAGAGTGACCTATGCCTTGCCTACAGAGCCTTGAAAGTCTCTATGATTAAGTATTAAACAGTCAGAATTCCAGGTGTACAGTGAACACCCACTCAAAGGGTCTTTCTTTTTTCAACACAAAATATGTTTTACAGAGAATATTGTTTCTACAAAACTGTCTCCCACTCCAAATGTATTTATTTATTGGCAATTATTTATTTGTTGTTTCACTTTAACAAAAGTACTTCTCTAACTCTATTCAAATGTAATTTGGATAAATGGATAGGAAACCTTAAATTTACCCCTGGTTTAACACCTATGTCAGTCATAAAATGGGACAAAAAGTAAATGTCTGAACATATCTTTGTTCTGCCCACTTCTGGGTTACTTATGTACCAAACACAAGGGCCAACAAAATATCACAGGAATGTAAGGTTAAGCTTCTTAATATCCTCACAGATCAACAGCCTAGTAAGTACCCATGATCCCCTGAACCTATGAAAACTATACATCAGTGAAAATATTATCAAATGGATAAATAGCTACCTAGGAAATAGATCACTAGTAGTAAGGTGGTAATGTACATAGTCCTCTTCCAGACCAGTAACAGTAGGGGTACCGGAAGGATCCATCCTAGGCCCATTTCTATTCAATATATTCATTAAATCATATGGCTTTGTTCAATTCACAGATGACTCCACTGTTTCATTTTCAGACAAAACCATTACTCAGCTCCAAAAGCTTATACAGCAAACCCTACAAAATATTGAAAAATACCCACCAAATTCCCAGTTAATGTTAAATGCTTAAGGAAAAAAAAAAGCTCATCCAATTCACAACTGCAGTACTTGCATCACAACATGACTCTTCACTACAGTAAATAACTGCCTGACTGAGCAAGTATTTCACACCAAATTACTGAGAGTTATCATAGACCACATCTAAAGTTTGACCTTCATATTAAATATGCAATATCCGACAAAAAACTTGGAATTCTATAGACAGCAAAGCTATGTCGATTATTACACACATCAAACAACAGCTAGGTCATTACTTCTTACTGCCTTATTATATTCATCAAATATACTTGCCAACTTGAAAAAAATATACAAATTAGCGCAAACATATAATAAAATAGCAAAATATATATCAAACATTCCAAATGTAACACATTGATGTACTGCACTAAGAAATTGGAATGGCAGGATCTACAAAGTGATGTAGTATTCAATAAGCCCAACTTTTGCACAATATAGTCTATAACCCTGATAAATGTGCAGCTATTCAGCAACTTGCCTAAATATACAAAATCCCAAGACTGCTACAGTTTCAGCAAAAGAAAGTACCAGTCATTAGAAAATCTAACAGTCATGCTTGGTATTCACTGCACTCAGTCAATGTGGCAAGAGAGAAATTCTCTTGCAGCACATATTTCAACTGAGGCAAGTTTTAAAATCTATGTGAAAAAACTAAAATGTAATCTACTATCAAATGCAAACTGTTCCTCCACACTTCGAAACAAATCTCACGATAAAAAAACTAACAAAAACAGCTAAACATTGTTTCTTCTAATACTGTTCCTGTTTCCTGTTTCCTGTAATGCACTCAGAATTAATAACCATCAAACTTTCCTAAATAAATAACATTCTCAGTTTCCTCATGCTCATGATACCTTCCTTTCTACCCTTCTTACAAGTACTTTCCTTCTGCTCCCAACACCTCTCTTTCTTTCCTCTTACCCTTTTGTTTCTTCCTTTGTTTGCTCTTAATATAGCCCTTTATTTCCCCTCCCATATGTGTATTATAATTAGAAGGGACATTATACTCCCTTTATTTCCCATATCTTCTTCTTCTTCTTTCAGCTTTTCCTGGTTAGGGGTCTCCACAGCAGATCCCCTGTCCACTCATGATTGGCAGTGGAGTTTTACGGTGTCGAGTTGCCAACCCGGCGCCCAGCCTTCCACAGAAGGCACACACATGCACGTACTCACACCTAGGGCCAATTTAGAGTGTCCAATCCACCTACAGCATGTCTTTGGGATGTGGGAGGAAACTGGAGCACCCGGAGGAACCCCATGCAACCACAGGGAGGACATGCAGACTCCGCACAGAAGGCACCCCAGCTGAGGATCGAACCGGAGAACCTCTTGCTGTGAGGCGGCAATGCTAACCGCTGCACCACCGTGGCTGCCCACTCTTTATTTCCCATATATGTATTATAATTAGTAGGGACATTATACTCCCTTTATTTCCTATATATGTATTATAATTAGTAGGGACATTGCTGTGCAGTCCTACTGTGGGTTCTCAGACAT
This sequence comes from Protopterus annectens, assembly GCF_019279795.1. Classification (NCBI taxonomy): domain Eukaryota; kingdom Metazoa; phylum Chordata; order Ceratodontiformes; family Protopteridae; genus Protopterus; species Protopterus annectens. The sequence goes on along the minus strand of NC_056741.1, from coordinate 1,773,612,076 downwards.
GCCTCTAATGGTAAGACATCTCATATGGGAACCTGCATAATGAGGTCATGTTACATACACATTACTGGTCCTTCCTGGTCACATGGTGGCTGTAGCACTATCCATATCTATCTGGATCATGTTCTTTCTATAGGTGAATTGAATAATTATACTGCATCATTATCAGCCTACCCACCCAATGTTGATCATGCTATCTTATTATTCTGTTGAAAGCCATATCATATATTTATTTTTTTTACTACACAGTTGTGCCACCTTTTTTATTTTTCCTGAATTCTGATGACAATATATTCACAAAACATAGAACTCGCTAACACACTACATCCAATAATCCCAGAGATATAAAACAACTCAAATAATATTCATCCAACAGTGACTTACCTAACTCCTTATTTGCTAGTGAGAAGATGTCAGTTATTTGATTTTAATGCCCCCATTGCCTGTTTCCTCATTATTAGTATAAAGATCCATTTTAGATTATACATATATATCTTAAGCTCAGTCAGTTATTTTATTGTGTTTATTTACCATGTAACTTCTCATACATTTAGTAATTGCTTGAAGTGATAAGGTGAAAGCCTGGATTAGAAATACCTTCAACTTTAGGGCTTCTTCTTTTAAGAGTATTTAAAAATTCTTGAACAGCTGCAGCCTTCATTTCTAAACAAATGGCTGGTCCAATAATTACTAAACCATGGACCCACATAAATAATTTTTATTTCTTTTAGCACAAGTAAGGACTCCAAGTCCTCATGTATGTTGTTGTTGTCTTTCCCATACTTCAAGTTACTTCTCCCTGTAAAGTTAGTGTGTATAGGATTATAACAAACTTAAGACCTGTAGCAAAAATACTCAAAAAATTCTGCACAAGCAGCTTCTTGATCCACTGTTCAAAGTATGGTCTTTTTGATTATGCAGAGCAAGGATTTACAAGTGGTATAGCATACAAGCTGCCATAGTTAATATTACAGATATTATTTATAACCACATAGAAAGGGGGCTTTTAACTGCAGCAGTATTTGTCAATCTGCAAAGATACATTCAACTAACGCCATATTTGACTTCTTGAAAGGTTACAGAGATGTAGCTGTGAAGTAGGGTCAAACAAATGCCTGAAAAGATTTTTAAAGGACGGTACTTTCAAAATAAAGATATGAAACAACTGTCACAAAAAGAGATACTGCCAGCCCAGCTATCTGGAATTTTGTAAATAATTATATGTCATTTGTGAATATAAACATGGTTCATATGCTTGTGTTACAAATGTATTAAAACTGTATGTTATATGTATATCAAACTGATGATACAGAAGTGTGTATTGAAAAGGATTATAAAGTACTGAGCTTTAAAAATGTATCCACAGTGTACCCTATTGGAACAAAACAGAAATGTACATATACTATTTTTATATGTATATATTTTATAAGGGTAAACTGGAATACAGAAGGTTAACTTGTAAAACTTCAGAAAAATAGCTGAAATTAAATTACTTTATAGTCACACCATAAAAAGGATGTTATGTTTCAGTTTCAGTGCAGTAACAGATACAATGTCTAAAACTAGAGGTTCACTGTGTTGCCTTGGAAGTGTTTTTATTGTTTTATGACTTCCAGGATCTGCCTTATATTTAAAAAAACTTGTTTATGTATTTTCACACATAGATGCTAAATGCTACCAGCTGCATCAGTGGTTGTTTTTCACCTGGGATAGAGTCAGATGACAAGAAATGGTGTCATTCCGCAAGCTATCCCAGCAGTAATATTTGAGATATTAATTTAAGAACTCTCTGAGAGAAACTGAGTATTCTGTATTTTCTTTGGTCTGAGAACATCAGCTGGAAGATCCACTCACCACATCTGCCTTGCTTGCTCTGTAAGTAAGTAAATAGAGTGCAGTCATTCTCTTAGATATAGCCAGGAATATAGCAAAGCTTAATATAGATGTTTTTCTTTATTTATTTGAGACTGTCTTGCAAAGTTGTTTTAAATATTTTCATGTAATTTTAAATTCTAATGTTACTCTGATTATATACTGAGTATTTTCTTGTTCTTTTATTATTTATCGTTACATATATTTAAACCTTTTATTGTGGCTGATATGTGTGAGACATATTTAAGTTCTGAGAGTACTTGCATATTTATTTTGTGATACTGTGGGACACTCCTAATGGCCTTGCTCTTGGTCAAACTAACATTTGCATTGATAGTAACACTACACAGTAAGGCTGGACACCCTTTGTTAATGTAAATCAAACCTCAAAGCATTTGTGTGTCAGCTACTTAGGCAGGGGCACAAAGCACTGTTAGACAGCGAGTGCTGGAGGTCTTGGCTTGGCCACTCAGTTGAGATCTCAACCCTATAGCTGTGCCAGTGGAGAATCTTATTGGGAATCTGGAGAAAGAGAAAGAAACCAGCCCCAGACTGATTGTGGTCTCTCTGTGCTCTTAAGGGAAATTGCACTTGATTTAGAGAGCTGCATCTGGAAATACTGTGTGAGTACCTGTCATCCTCCTAATGTATCTCCTCCACTGGTGCTAGTGGTAGTGATTGAGGCTTCTTGATTACTGTTGCCAGTTGCGGGGCATCACATATGTTGGTGGCAGTGGTGGGATATCCACATCACATATATTGGCTGGTAGTGGTGGATCACCACATCACATATTGGGATTCGGTACTGTGGATATTGAACCCCTGTAGCCTGCAAACAGTGGCCACTAAAGACGGTGTTTGTACTCCCAATCAGCCATGCAGTGAACGTTTAGAGTTTAAATATCACAATAGTTTTATTTTTTTTAACTTAGTCATGGAGAGCAGGCAAAGATGTCAGGAGAGGAGTATGGCAAGCTGACAAGGAACCATTTGGCTGAGATGTGCCATGACAAAGGACTGGTGCATGCCAACCTGACTAAAGCAGAAATGATTGCAGCTTTAGTCATAGTTGCATCACAAACCAGCAACCAGGAGGACAATCAGACTGGCCTTCGGAATGTACAACTCTCAGTAAATGGATAGTTCAACCTTTCCACAGAGGACTTAAAAATTAATATGGGGTTAAATAGACTTGAACTGGAAGCTAAGTGTTTGGAAATAGAATCAGGAGAGAGACTGAGACATCTGGAGGCTGAAGAAAATGAGAAACTGAGGTGTTTGGAAGCTGAAAAAAGGAGAAAAAGACACAAATGGAATTAGAATTAGCAGAGAGACTGAGACATCTGACAGCTGAAGAAAATGAAAGGAAGAGGCAACATGAAATGGAGATGCTGACTCTTTTCCAGGGTCATGGAGGTATTGGAGAAGGGAGTAACCTAACCTCAGAAGCAACAAAGGTCAGTGAATCTCTTCCACAATTTACAGAAAGTGATAATTTTGATAGTTCCATTCATATGTTTGAAAGGGCATGTAAACAATATAATGTTGACCAAGGGCTCTGTGTACGCTTTCTGACCCCATTACACCATGATAAAGCTGTAACTATTTCTAAAATGTCTGATACTGATTGTTTAAATTATAATACTGTCAAGAACTGTTTATTAGAGTGTTTTAAGTTAACACCTGAAGCTTATAGGAAAATGTTTCATGAGAATAGACACAAGGCAGATGAAAGTGAGTGTGAATATACTACTGAACTAAGCACTTATTTTCATAGGTGGGTGAGTGGGTGTCAGGTCACCACTTTTGAAGGGCTGTCAGACCTTTGGGTGAGGGAACAAGTCCTTAGCACTTTGCCTGAGGACATGAGAATCTGGTTGGAAGATAGGTAATGTAATACTGCAGATGAGTTGGGGGAAAATGGAGACCTATACCTAGCAAGCATCACTACACAGAAAAGAGATACCCAGTGCTGCTCATGGGTCTAAGGGGAACCCACAGTGGGCAGACTAAACCTCACCAAAAGAGTCCACCAGTAGCAGGGGAAGCCACTAGTCCAGGTACACAGCCAGGACCAAGGGTTAAATGTTTTAAATGCAACCAGTGGGGCCATGTAGCATATAGATGTCCATAGATGCAAGGTGGGGAACAAAAGGTGAGACAGCCAGTAAGTGGGAATGACAGAATGCCAGCAGTAAGTTGTTTGGAGACAACAAAGGTACCAAACTACCACAAGTGGTTATATCCTATCTTAGTAGATGGGAAACAGGCCACTGCTAAGAGAGACACAGCCTCTGACCTAACCATTGTGAAGTCTGCAATGGTTAAACAGAAACAGTACTTGCTTGGGCAGTCTACTTCTGTCAGAGCTTTAGGAGGTACCCCATTCCAAATACCTTTGACTAGGATTCACCTTGACTGGTAGGGTAGAAAAGGAAGCAAGCAAGTAGCTGTGTTTGAGGATATCCCTGCAGATATCCTGATAGGGAATGATTTTGATAATGCAGTACCATGTGTGCATGCAGATACATGCAGTCAGGCTTGAGACAGGCATGTGGGTCTGGAAGCCTGGGGGAACCCAGATAGACCACAGGCTTGAAGCCGGGAGTGGTATGGTGGTTAATTCAGAGAGGGAGCTACCCTGTAACAGTGAGACTGAAGGTGAGCCACAACCACTGGTGGGTACTGATGTCCCCTTGGACAGAGTGACTGCAAGTGCAGAGGTGAGTAGTAGTACCCAGGCTGATATTGAGGTATTGCTGTCAAAGAATAACAGACCTCTTGTGAATGGGGAGCTAGGAAGGGTTACAGAGAGAGTTGAGACAGGCTCAGATCTCAGAACTTACATTATAAGGCCTGAGGGAGGTAGCTAGTGAGGCACCTGATTCTCAAAGGAAGAGAGAATCTGTATATTGGGACAATGGGTTACTATACAGAGAGTGGACCCCTGACAGATGGCTAGAGGGAGAGAGAATACAGCAGTTGGTAGTGCCCAGAACCTACCATCTGGCACTTTTAGCCATAGCCCATGATATTCCCTTTGCAGGTGATATGGGCATAATGCATACAAAGAGACATATTGTGCAAAACTTTTATTGGCCTGGAATTTCCAGGGATGTAGGAATGTACTGCCGGACCTGTGAGCAGTGCCAAAAGGTAGGCGATGCAGGAGACAAGGTGAAAGCTCCTTTGATGCCTTTGCCTGTGATTGAGAAGCCATTTCAGTGGGTAGCTATGGATATTGTGGGGCCACTGAGTACTCCAAGTACAACAGTATATCCTAGTGGTAGTAGATTATCCTAGCAGATATCCTGAGGCAGTGGCTCTGTCTTCCATCGAGGCAAAAAAGGTGGCAAATGCTTTATTAGAGATTTTCAGCAGGGTAGGTTTCCCAAAAGAAATACTGACTGACAAAGGTGCCAATTTCATGTCAGACCTGTTGGCTTGTCAGTGAAAGTATTGTGGGGTGAAACACCTAAAGACCACCCCTTACTACCCCAAACTAATGGTCTTGTGGAGAGGTTAAACTCTACACTAAACACCATGTTACAGGCATTTGCAGACCAGTTTAAGAGAGAATGGGACAGATAATTGCCCCATCTGTTGTTTGCTTACAGAGAAGTGGCCCAGAAATCCACAGTTTTTTTCACTTTTTGATTTGCTGTATGTGCATAGGATGAGGGGACCTTGGGATTTCATTCATGATGAGTGGGAGAGTGACTTTGAATCCCACAAGGAGTCTGTTGTGGTATATGTCCTAAACCTCAGGACAAGGTTAAGGGAATTAATGGGCTTGGCCTAGGAGAAACTTGTAGAATCCTAACAGCAGAAAAATGTATGGTATAGGTTCATAGGTTGGTACTAGGCTATCGGCCCAAGGGCCTATACAAGCCTAGCCATAACAATTCTCTGGATATTTCTTCCCACAATATTTACTTCCCTGGACCCCTGTCTAGCAGGGCAACTGATGTGATCCTCGGGTTGAATTTCCTATCTCCCATCCAATCATCAAGGTTCCTTTTGAAGAGGGCCAAAGAGGTGGTCTGCTTGACATGTATGTGCAGTCTATTCCAGAGTATGGGGAGCCTCTGGGTCTGGAACCTATCCCTCCAGCATGTTTTGTTCATTGTGATGACAAGGTTTAGATCCCTGGAGCATGTGGCTCAGAGGGATTGGGATTTCTTTAAGTGGAGCATGTCCAACAGCTCAGGGTTTGACGTGGCCTTGTATGTTAAGCAGAGATTGCCTCTGAG
>NC_056741.1:1773493454-1773600954 GCF_019279795.1 Protopterus annectens | reverse complement strand
GGTAGTCTGAAGGTGAATATCCTTTGGACAGGTGGTGACCTTTTTGGCTTACAAATTTGCCTAATATGCACATAAGCATACACATGCGGTGCGTGTGTATATATATATATATATATATATATATATATATATATATATATACACACACACACACACACTAAATCATTTTCACATGGCATGCACACCTATAGTCAATTTAGAGGGTAATCAATTCACCTACAGCCCTTACTTGCATTGTGGAAGGAAGACACAGCAAACGGCATAAGCCCACCAAGAAAGAATGGGCACCCAGCCACACTAAAGGCATACCTGTTGAGTAATAAACTGAAGAACCAAGCCCTGTGAGGAATCAGTGGTCAACACTGCACCACTGTGCCTCCTAGTGGCAAAGCAGTGTAGTTTAAATAAACTGTCACTAATTCAGTTTTATGACTGAGACAAAGCTCCACAGAACAGCATCAAAGGGCTTCAAAAATTCATCATATTAAGGTTAGCAGAAGCATTAAAGATGAAGAATAAGTTATTAAAAAGTAAATGAGAACAAAAATTCTCAGGGTCAGAGGTGGCTGCAGCATCATAGTTGGGGTTTTATATGTGAACCAAAACCATTAATGATTTTGCATAAAAAGTTAAGCATAAACACCATGTGTGAATCTTATCATAGATGAAGGTCTGTGGCAACCTGCTTATGAAGTTAAGGACCATCTTGTCTGTCAGACAGAAGTCATCAAATGAATACTGTATATGCTGTTGGCCTGGAATCTGTTAGCAGCAATGCCTGTATGCAAGAATGAGGACAGAAGGAATAAGACAGACAGGTGTAGACCAAGCAGTGTTACTTATATTTCAAAGGTAATTAAATAAAAAGTGTATACAAGGAACCTTAGCAAAAATGTTAAATGACAATGGTCAGCCAACTATATATCAGAATCGCTTCACAATGAAGAGATCTTGCAAGATATTTTCTACCACACAAAAAAGAAGGCAGTGAAACTCCAATAAATGATTTAATAAAATACAAATGCAAATTACACACAAATAACTGCTTCACAATGAAGAGATCTTCTATGATATTTTGAAATTTTATCTTTGGAAATGCCTCTAAAGCATTGAATTAAAGGTTTTATGTAGTTGTACTTTAGTTTCAGTCATGTAATTAACACATTTTGATTATACATATTTACAGAGTCATTAAAAAAAGAATGAAAGATATCACCAATCAGTTGTGGGGAGGTAGGAGAAAAAAAACTATCACCATGTTTTTAACAACAACAAAACACAAAGTACACGCTGGGAGCATAAAGACAACGTTCAGCAAATTTACTAGGGTATGCTGCATGATCAGTGTTGTGGACTTGCCTTTTTAACACATATGCAGTACATGTAATATCTCATGAACAAACAAACAAGGGGGCAACCTGTGGTATGGAGACAATGTATTACTCCTGAATGTGAGCAAAGTTAAGCTAATTAAATGTGGTTGACTCAAATGTCAGGCAGATTACACTCTGTTTGTAGCAAGATCACAGTAACAGTTTATATAAAATGATTAACAGTATATTTAGTTTTATTTATTTGTTTACTTATTTAAGTTTGTACCACAATAGACCTGGAAGAAAAAAATTCATAAAAGTAAAACAGAGCTAATTCACAAACACAGAGTAATTACAGAAGGTACAAAGTTCAGCATACAGCTGAAACAATGAGAGAAGAAAAGCAAATATGGAAGGTAAGAAGCAGGTGGAAAACAAAAAGCAGAAGTAGAAGTGATGCAGTTGAGGGAGGAGTTAGGTAATATATCCAATAGAAAAGCACTTGCAGTCAGATTTTTTATGGAAGTGCTTTTGAGTTGTGCCCTGTAAGTGGGAAACAGGAGATTTCTTTTAGGTGAAGGGGGTTATCAGAGTTTGTAGGAGTGGTCAGTACAATGCTATTTTATTTGGGGTGTCTGGAGGGTTGGAATGAATTAGTAGAAGCTGTGGAGATTATAGGGGGTGGTTTTATTATGGAGTTTGGCTGCAAGAGATGGAAAGGTATGTAGTTGAAATAGTTGGAAAAGAACAGATCCTAGGAATAGCTCATCTGTGCAGATGACTGGGAGTGATCTGGCTTTAGAGTGGGTGGTGCAGTGGTGTTCTGGGGGGGGGGTGAAAATAAATCAGCAAATTTTGCTTTCAATGACTTGTATAGAGGTTGAGTTTTTTAGAGGCTGTGGCTATGATGGGAATCCTGTATTCAAGTTAAACAAGGAGGACTTCCTTGTCTAATGCAGCTCTAGCTGGTCTGATGGGCAAGGGAGATATTTTCCGGGTTCAGAATAAAAGAGAGTTGATCTTTCTTATGGCATTTTCTATGTGGTTGCCTAAGTTAAGTGATTGGCCCAGCCATAAACCTAGGTATTTAAATCACGTAGTTGTTTCTGTTGGGGTACAATTGAGATCTGTGATGTTGAGATTTTTTTAATTTTGTTTCAGGTTTTGCAAAGTTTCAAATATCATACTTTTCATTTTGGAGGGGTTTAGGAGTAGCTTACACCTATGTAGTAAAGGTCTTCAAGGATACTGAAGCTGGGTTTAAATAGCTATATATGAAGTGGATTGGATCGAAGGATAACCATGTCATCAGAGTATAGAATGATGGGATGATTAGGGAGATTGGTGGGTAGGTTGTTAATAAAGATTGAAAACAACAGTGGAGCAAGTGTGGAGTCTTTGAGCACTTATTTGTTAAGTAGTACTAGAAGTGATGGTGATGATATATTTGACTTTGAAATTCACATTTGTTAAGAAATCTTGGAAACAGGAAAAAATATTGGAACTAATTCTGATTTCTTGGATGGAGTGAAAGAAGAGGAAGTGGTCAGTGAGATCAAAAGCTTTGGTAAGGTCAATAAACAGCTGTTTTGGCCATTTACAAGACCATGATGAGAAGAAAAGACATGAAATGTATGGCATGCACTGTGTGGCACAGAGGAATATTGGGTACTATTGTCATTTACCATCAAGAGGTTCTCCAGTTAGATTTTTAACTGGAGTTGCTTCTATTCATAATCTGCATCTCCTTCTGTTCATGTAGGTTTTCTCTGGGTACTCTGGTTTCTTCCCACATCTAAGAGAAATGCAGTAGGTAGATTGGCAGCTTTTAATTGCCCTTGTGTGTAAATGTGTGTGTGTGTGTGTGTGTGTGTGTAGGATGTGTAAGACAGTCATGGCAATCTTCTTCTCTTCTTCACTTGCCTGATAAACTTTGTGGATATTTTTGCAGTTGCTGTACAGTTGCAAGTTGCAAGAATTCATAAGAACATTTTATTTTGCTTCCTAATTTTAAGTTGAGGATGACACCAGATCAGCTAGCTGTATTACTGTGCAGGTAACTGAGCCTGGTAAAGAAGATGAAGGATGATGATACAGGAGGGGAATGGTGCAGAGGGATTGAAAGCTGAAATGCCTGGATTTAGGTTGTTTTGGAGTAACAGAGGGTGAATGGATGACATGGGGGTAGTGACCTCTATAAGGGATGGCATAAAAAGGAGGAAGAACCTCGTCCCTGAAAAGGGTGATGTTCAGAGAATAAGGTAAGCAGCATAGCAGTTTAGGTAGAGTCAGTGGATAACTTAGGGCATATCAGCACAATGCCCTGGCCTCTAGACATATCAAAGGAAGAGGCGGGGAGATGGTCAGAGTGATTAATGGAGTGGGGTAGGAGGAGGGGTAAGTGTTTAAAGGGGTGGGGCAGGAGGAGTGGTATAATCATGGAAATTTGAATCTGCTAGGAATAGATGGATTTATCCAAACTCTAGTGTAGAAAGGGGACAGATGGGTGGCGATTGAGATCCCCCCTTAAGGTGTTCAGCTAGCTTGGTATCCCATTTCTGCAAAACTCTAATAAAGAGCAAGAATTTTGGATTTAGCTTTAAGCAGACAGTAAGGGTCAAGGATGCTCAGGTCAAGCTACTGTTGATCAGAGTGTCTGATATACCTTTAAGAAGCTTTCTAGTGAGTCAGCACATAAATGTAAGTACTGAGCATGTGCAAGTAAGAGTGCCATTTTGAGTGAGCAGCCATAGTGTGAGCATGCAAGTATGTAGTCTGTCAGTTGGTTAGACAGTTCATTTAAGTTTAATGTTCCTGCCATCCATTATGATGTATTTGTATACAATAAACTACTTAAATGAACACTCAAGCCTTAATGTCTTCTTAATGCACATAAGAAAATAGACATGGTATCAGAATGAGATCCAGACTTACATACATGAGGCAACTGGTCAGAGTTGGAGGAATATATACAGGACTGCTCAAACGACTCACAAAACAGGTCAGAAACAAATTGCAGGTACTAAAACTTGCTTAAATTATTTCTTTTGCTATAAATATAAACAAAGCACTCAGAATGCTCAAAACAATTTTCTTATTAAATGAAATGTCTGAAACTGCAACATACTGATAAAAATATTCAAAATTGTTATGAAAATGTTTTAAACAATGTCTGAATCACATAAAATGTACAAAAAAGGAAAACTACTAGATGTTTTTGCTGTGCTACTTTTTCGTATTAACTGAAGCTATTCAAAATATCTGAAGTGTCCAAAGTGCAAGTCTGTATAGTATTACAGTGCAGTTATTTCACAAAGTACAGTCATTTCAAAGCATATTTTGCAAAGTACAGTTATTTCAAGGTATATTTCAAAGAGTACATTCTTTCAAAGAGTTTACTGTGCATTTGATTATTATTACAAGTACCTGGTGTTTGTGAATGCTCATACATAATTACAAGGGCCATTTTGTATTGTGTTTTACTGTAATCTGTGGACATGGCAGCAGGTGTTTGCAGACCTGAACCCCTTGTGTTTGATAAAAATAATGGAGATAATTGGTGAGTGTTTGAGCAGGAATATGATATTTTCATACAGGCTGCTTTTTCTGACAAAGATGTGTATACAAAGGCATTTATTCTGCTTAATTTAGCTGATTCAGAGGCCACTGAAAGAGAGCATTCATTTGTGTATGCACCTGCTGTGTTTGCAGGGGAGGGGGAAGACCACCATATTGTAGTACCGACTGAAACAAGGGAAGACCCCGAGTGCTTAAAATGTAAATTTAGAATAATGTGTAAAACCCAAATGAACATTACAGTGGAACGGCACTTATTTTACACAAGAGATCAAAAGCCTGGTGAAACTTTTGCAGCATATATAACTGATTTGAGAAACAAGGCTAAAATGTGCAGATTTGGTGATTTGAGAGATGCGTTGATAAAAGACAGGCTTGTGTGTGGTATTAATAATGACACAGTGAGAAAGATTTTGCTTCGAGACAGGGATTAAGGCCATTGAGATTTGTCAGATATATCAGCTTACAGAAAAGCACACAAGTATGCTTACAAATGAAAATAGTAGTAGAAGACACAGTGACAAAGCTCATGTTGATAGTATGTAGCACATGGTTAAAAGAAATGGGCCCAATCACATGGCAGCTACTGCAGGTCCTGTAACAGTCCCTGGGAAACTCTGAGTCTTTTCCAGCAAATTCCAGAGTATGCTCAATGAAGCATAAAGGTGAGTTAGCAAAGTCAAAGCATGTGCCCCCACCCAGATTTATAGTCAACTGTCATAATTGTGATGTAAATCATGAGTCTAAAAGAGAAAAGTGATTAGCTTTTGGTCAGCAGTGTCATTCTTGCAATAAGTGGAATCATTTAAAAGGTTTTGTAAATCAAATAAGGCACACTCTTTTATTAAAAGAGGGCATTCCAAGAGGCAAATTAATCAATTAGAAAGCTGCAACCCTACTTTTTATGTTGGCGGTGTGTCTGTACTTGGTGAAACAGTCAATGCAGTAGATTTGTGGGCAAAGACTTAAATATTTTGTACTGTTTGGATTAATGGGAGTTGCATAGAGCTTAAAGTAGATACTGGCTCAAAGTGCACTGTTGTCAGCAGAAACATTTGCTAGAGTAAAAGCTGCAGAACAGCTTGATTTGACAAAGTGTGCAAAGCTTGTTGCTTATGGTGGTGAAGAGATTCAAAACAAAGGTTCAGTAGTGCTTTCAGGGTCTATATTACTCCGTCAAAACACAGTAACAGCGAACATTTTTGAACATCGTCAACAAGTATTCAGCGAAATTCACTTCCGTGATTCGGTGAATACTTAAAGGGCAAACAAATACTTGCCCCACAGATTAATGAAACTAAATCTACCTAGACCAAACCCAGTCATGTGGAGACTGCACCACCCACACTCCCTAACTAAATATACCAACTCCAACATCGCACTACAGTGGAGAAAAGGGCAAAATTGTGTAATTGGCCAACAACGTCTTTGCCCATTAAGTATTCAGCCATTCACGGAAGTGCATTTCAGTGAATAGTTGTCGATGATGTGGTGTTCACTGTTATGGTGTTTTGAGGGCATAATATAGACCCATGCTTTCATGTTACTCTACTAGGAACAACTGTGATTTGCAATTATTCATAGTCAAGAGACATATGCAGTCATTATTAGGCCTCAGAGACAGTTTGAAAATGGGACTGCTTTCACTTAACAAAGGAGTTTACCATGTAAGCCTGCATGACAACAGCTCAAATTTCACCCAAAATTTTTTTCTGAGTACGCTGATATTTTTGCAGACAAACTAGGCAAACTACCAGTTGTATACTCCATGAAGTTAGACCCAGAGGTCAGCTCAGTTATCAGACCACCACGGAAAGTTCCAGTAGTTATGCAGAACACAGTCAAAGCCAAGTTAGCTAAGGGTCTATATTACGATGTCGAAATGTAATATCGAACACCTAAAGATCGACAAGTATTCATTGAAACGCATTTCCGCTAATCGATGAATACTTACAGGGAAAACAAACACTTGCCACAAAATACAACGGAATGAACTAAACCTAAAACAAACCCATTCGAAAAAATACCAACAGTTCCCCAAAGGGAACAGGAAATTCTCCCCAAGAAAAAAAAACACAGTCTGGAAGCACTGAATTAGCTGCTGTTTCTTTTATTTAACTTCATCCTGTAATTTGGTTACACAAGCCTTCTAAGGAATAAATCAATGCAGTTTAAGCAGCCTTTTTATATTCCCTTAATTGGCGTGTTAATACATTTAATTAAATTTAATTACTCACAAATTTAATTAAATTAATATAAACTACTACCCACACTTAAAGGTGTACCCCCATGTCAAACAGATATACACAATAAAAAAGCCCAAAACTCTCATACAGCATACTGAACTTGCATCCATTTCCTATATACTGCATTAAATAGTGAACATTTAAACATTCTTAACAATTAATTAATAAATAATCAATGCTTTGTAATAAATATATGTTAATATATTCATTAAATAAATTTGTTTCAAATAAATCTCAATGTTTCAATACATATAACAATATTTCATTCATTCCATTAATTGTTTGCATATTACTAATGTATTATTGCACTTTTCTACTTCTATTCATCATATTATTAATTTATATTATTTTAATATTCTACTTGTGTTACTATGAGCTATTAAGTGTTTCTTCTACACATCCTAATTAATTTCCAAATTTAACCCACTGGGGAACAAAGTACCTAAATTCACTATAATTTTGGTTTCTAACCTTAAGAGTCTACATCTAAAATCATCTCCCCCCCATATTTTGACATCCAAAAAGTTTAGCTAGAACACTAAAGAAGAAGCTGTCAGTACTTCTGCCATGGACAGTGCAAAAATGTTGAGCCACTGGGCTCTCCATTCTCCTATTCCTCACATCTCCCAAATGTTTTAAAATTCTTAACTTGACCTTTCTTTTTGCTTGTCCTATATACCTCATCCTGGGTGTGCATCCACACTCAATAATGTAGACCACACCACAGGAATCGCATTTAAACTCATTTCTGATCCAGAATTTCTTCCCATTTATTGTCCATCCATCCACATTTTTATTTTGCGACATATTTTGCACACTCCACAGGGGAATGCCCCTAGTCTCTTCCCCATTGTGCCCTGTGCCTTTTGTTTCAATAATTCTTTTAAATTACTAAAATGACCATATGAAAACATAACTTTAAATTCTCTACTACTTTATCCCTATAAATCACTGACCATAATTTATTTACCAACTCCCTAAGTATTTCAGAAAAGGGAGAGAACTTTGTCACAAGAAACATAGACTCTACATTTTCCCTTCCTTTTCTTTTTTCTCTTTGACTTTTCTGAAAACCTCTGGGACTACTCAAAATACTTCTTGTATCCACCTTCCCTCAGTAAGCTCCCTGAATGTATCCATCTGTATACCCCCTTTTAAGTAATCTATTTCTCACCACAGTGAATTCTTTTTCTAAAACCTTCTTATCAGAGGTATTAGTCATAGTTTGCTTGAGTTCCCCATATGGTAGAGATTTTATCAAATGAAAGGGTGTGCCCTATTAGCCTCCAAAAAACTATCTGCAGCAGTTACTTTATGAAAAGGCCTGTAGTGTAAATCCCCATTAACATCTACGTAGAATTCCACATCCAACAATTGCATGATTCTGTTGTTAACTCTATATGTGAATTCTAACCCAAATGAGTTCTGATTTAACATACTCATAAAATTATCAAATTCACATTGTTCACCCTTGCACACAAAAATCAAATCATCAGTAAAGTGTTTGAACATAACTACCCTGTTCCTGACAAACTGTGTTGGATAAGTGAGCATATTTTCAAAGAAGGCCATAAATCAAATGGCATGAGGGGAAAACTATGCCCCCATTGCTGTTCCCTCTAACTGCAAATAACATTCCCATTCAAAAACAAAGTAGTTATGTGTCAAAGCATATTCCAAAAGTTGGCAAATATAAGCAGTTTTAGGGCCTTCCCCCATTATTTTTACAATTGCCTCCGAACCTTTTTCAATTTTAATATTCATATATAGGGACTTAACATCTACACAAGCAAGATAATAATCTGACTTCCACTGGATTTTATTAATGCACTCCAAAACATGGGAAGTATTCTTAATATATGACTGGACTCTGGGGAGAAAGACTTTTAAATGAGAATCCAAAAAGATGCCTAGGTTCTGCAAAAAAGACCTCATCCCCACGACTATTGGTCTTCCAGGAGGTTTAGTCATAGATTTATGTAACTTGGGAATTGCAAAAAAAACTGGCATCCATTGGATTCTTAAGATATAATTTTGTAACATCTTTTCCATCAAAAAATCCCAGCCTTTCTCCCCTTTCCAGTAATTCCAATAAACCTTCATTGAATTCCTTCACTGGGTTGGAATGCAATTTTTCATAAACCATGTTGTCAGATAAATCAAATACCATATTGTTGTAGTCATTCTTGGTCAGAATGACCCAATTTCTCCCTTTGTCTGCTTGTGTAAATACATAGCTGGTGGTTAAGCTATGTAACTGCTTTAATGACAACCATTGCTCCTTATTTAGATTCCATACTTTAGAATTCTTAATGAAATGACAATAAATATCTTTGATTTGTTTGCATAATGCATTCTCAAACAAATTAACCGCATTAGAATTTTTAGGGGGTACGAAAGAACTATGATAAGGAACTTTAGGCACATTCAGTCTACCATACCCAGTAGAAAAAAAAGCATTTTCAACATTGAACAAATCAGAGTCACTTTCCAAGCTAGAACATTGCCCCAGCCAATAAACGGGTTGTCATAAATAAACATATTAAGCAGTGAGTCCTCCATATTTTCTTCATTTGCTTCATTCAGTACAGTACGTTCATTCCCCTATGATAGATAGCATTTGCTCTTTACTGCCAAAAAATGTCCTTAAGTGTAGTTTTCTACAAAATTTTTTTGCTTCACCCAAAATATCAGCAACTGTAGGATAAAACGTTGGAACGAACTTTGTACCTTTAAGCAGAACACTCACTGCTGCCTCTGTTAACGTCACAATATTTAATGCTTCATTTACAGTACTGCTACCACCAGCATTTTTCATTTGGTTTGCTAGTGTCACCGGATCTACCATAATATTATCATCAGTCAATTTTAATGCACAAGATACTGGAAATAAACTTTCCCCAGTCTCAGCAAAAAATACATTGACATCAGTTTTTTTTTTTTTTCACGTTCTATTTCAGAGTTCAGGAGACAGTTACCAGGGAGTAAATTCTCTACACTGGGAACAACACATACCCAATAGGACAGCTCCGTTTCTCTTCCCCTTTCCCTGGAACCTTCTTCCTCTGCCTTTCCCCCAATTCTGATTCTCAGAGCTTTCCATGTTCTCTAATTGGAGAGGTCCACCAACTGCTTTGCTCACATCTTCAAAAGAGATGCTCTTTCGTCTGTTGGACACCGGCTTGCCCGAGGATAGAGACGTATCGTGAGAGGATGGACTTGAACGTGTTCTACTCCTTCTACCAGCTTGACGTAGATGCCATCCGTCCGCTGCCATGAAAAGATTATACCACTGTTGTAGTCATTAATATCACAATTTAATTTTCTCTTTTTTCTATTTATGACTTCTGACTCCACCTTGGCCACACTCAACTTAATTTCACGCACCTTGCTGGAAAAACTGTTTTCAGAGGTTTCAGCAGTCAATACTTCCTGTAGTTCCACTATAGCATTATGTACCCTCTCCTGTGCATGGATAATTCTTATTAAAATTTTGAGCCAATTAGTGGTACATAATAATGAGACTGTTTTTCACTCCCCTAATAAGTCAAGCTCTTGATTTGAGAACTCAAAAGCAGGCAGCTGATCTACTCTTTGCCCCCTTGGTGTAATGTTCATATCTACAGCAGTCTAATGTCATAGTATAAGGAAACTTCCTTCTTTAACAATTTCTTCAACTGTTCATACCTCTCATCCATACGACTCTCCATCCCCATGGACCATGGGTCATTATTAACCATTTTGTCATCTCTCTCGTTCCACATCTCGGTACACCTTAATCTTTCCATATCAGCCTGAGTTTTAAACACACCTGGAATTGCAGATGCTCCTTCCAAGGACATATTCGAAAAAACACCAACAGTTCCCCAAAGGGAACAAGGAATTCTACCCAAGAAAAAAAAACACAGTCTGGAAGCACTGAATTAGCTGCTGTTTCTTTTATTTAACTTCATCCGATACCTCGGCTACAAAAGCCTTTTAAGGAATAAATTAATGCAGTTTAATCAGCCTTTCTATATCCCCTTAATTGGTATGTTAAAACATTTAATTACATTTAATTACTCACAAATTTACTTATGGTGGTGAAGAGATTCAAAGCAAAAGCTCGGTAGTGCTTTCAGGTTCTATATTACTCTGTCAAAACACAGTAACAGCAAACACCACATAGTCAACAAGTATTCAGCGAAATTCAGTCAAAAGCAAAACCCAACGGGCAAAAAAACAAGAAATAAACTGAAAGTCCCAACAACTGGTCAGGTCATAACAACTTTAATGGGAAATAAGATCTGATCCAATAACTAAGTGCTTTCAGCACCAATGTAGCTTCTTCATTGTCATTGGAAAAGACATAGGCCATAGTTTAAATAACCCAGTTCATCAAGTGATGAACCAATCAAAATAGTACTGCATATGTCATAATACAAACCATATTATAATGAAATAAAAAAACACACTTACAGATTAATACTTAGTTCATATAAATTGATGCATCAGAAAAATTGATTGGTGTGCAGAAAAATATATAAAAATGTATATGAACTTTAAATCTAATAAGTTAAAAATAGATATAAATAAATGTATTTTTTTAAAAAACAAACAAATCATCCAGGAACAAACAAGGAACTCCTAACCTAAAAACAAAGGATGTGAGATTCCCTAAACTACATAAGATCACTGTTTCAGGACTGACATAAATGAGATACCATCATTTAATCCTGGTGTACGTGTGGCATTAAACCCAAGTTGTCACTTGTATTCCTTATTTTCAACCAGGAGTCTGTCGTTCCCCCCTCTTGTATTGGGTGTCACACGATCAATAACAAAGAAAATAAATTTCTTAAAATTGGTTCAAACAGTACTGTGAACATACAGTGCATTGTGAACATCCTAGCTTTTAATTTCTCTCAGATGATCACTTATTCTGTCCTTGAGTCTACGCACTGTTTTGCCCACATAAAAGGCAGAGCAGCTGACACAAGTGGCTACATATACCAGCATAGCGGTGTTACAGCTGCATCTGCCAGGTCATGACAAAGTATGACTATGTCCATGTATTGCTACATAGGGTCCATCGTTAATGTAGCAACAAAATCTACATGCCCCACATTTAAACATCCATGATTTAAGCCATTTGTGAATGTTGCTTTCTAGTATGTTCTTAATGTTTTTACCCCTACTGAAAACAACCGTGGGTTGGGTTCCCAATATTCTCTTGTTATGTTCATCAAAACATAACTCCCATGTTTTTGTAAGTGCATCAATAAGGGGTGTACTCAATTTACTGTATTTTAAAACAAATACATAGGAATTGTTCCTTTTGTCAACTCTTGTTGCGATTATACCAGATGTCAAAATGGGCACAAAAGACATAGATCTTTTGTGCTTAACGTCATGCTTTGTGCTCAAAAGAAGTCTTAATGGGTACCCTCTCTCCAGAAACATCCCTACTAGATTGAACATTTCCTGTTGGAAGACTAAATTGTCACTAACCAACCTTGCCAGCATCACCACTTGCCCCTTAACAATGCCTTTCCTCTAGTGGTAAGGGTGGCAGCTGTCGAAGTGTAAAAGGGAGTTGGAATATGTTTTTTTCTGGTGTATGTTGCTGTGTAACCCTATGTCTGTGTTCGTCAAGTGAATGTCCAAAAAATCTATTTTGGAAACATGCCAAGTGTGAGTAAATTGTAAAAAAGTAGTAGTATGGTTCAAATACTCTACAAAACTTTTGGCTTCCTGTTCACTTCCTTTCCACAAGATCAAAGTATCAACCAGGAAACGATTGTAAAACAAAATCTTGTCCATAAAAACAATAGGAAAAATATACAATTCTTCCCAATGTAACAACACTAAATTGGCGTACACGGGGGCACATTTAGCGCCCATGGCTACCTCTGCAACCTGATGGAACAATTCACCCTCAAAACTGATGTAGTTGTTTTTCAGATCAATTTCTGTAAGTTCTAGCAGTGCATTGATTTAGTTTTATCAATGTTATCACTCGTAAGCAAAGCCCCTCTGAAATAAGCCACCCAGTGTCATGAGGGATGGCTGCAAACAAATTGACTACCCCCAGGATTCATGAAGCTTGCACCAGGCACAGGCGTAGCGTAGGCGGAATAATGCCAAATGTGGCCGATGAGCGATTCAGGTACGATCCAATTCCACGTGCACTACCGGCGTACGCCAGAACTGCACAGCCCTCTGCATAGGTATGCTAATCACCCCATGCGCAGTGTTGCACCATGCAAATGAAGGCAGATAGCGATTCATGAAGTGGTGCAGGCATAGCGTAAGCCCAGGGAAATGTAAACCAAAGAAAACATGGTTTACATTTTCCCAAACAGAACATCGGAGCAATGGAAGCAGACCAGACTCATGTATTACAAAGTTAACATATGCCAATGGCTAAATACACAGCCAATGGCATAAGAAAAGATGCACAACACTGAAAAAACAACATTTAATGTCATGTCCACAGTAACGCACAGTACAACCGCAGGGCATGTGTGCGCAAACAGGAACATAAAGAAAATATATAAAAATGTCATAAAATCGCAATGTAATACAAATCAGATCAGGTTTTCACCATAATACACAATGGTAGGCATGGAACACCACAACCAAGGTGCAAGGGTTGATAAGGGCCTGCAACAGTGTTTGGCGCGGTAACTATGAATTAGTAGTCAATGCCATGCAAATGAGGCAGGTAATACTGAATCGCAAATATCCCGCCGGATGAAGGATGTACCAAACGGTGCAGCGCTATAACACTGAGGAGTGGCTCATAGGAGATACATGACATCAGCAGAGGGGTGTGCCACCGTAGCAGTAAGCACATTGGAGCAATGCAAATCTGGCCTAGCCATTGCTAAGCAAAGCTGCAGGACAGGGGTGGGGAGGAAGGTATAGAATCGTTCAGCTGAGAGCACACAAGGTGCCCGAAAGCGCATGTGTATGGGGAGGAAAACGTGCCCGAAACCCGGTAAGTGGATGCAAGTGCCGTGAACAATAGCACAAACAGGAAGATCAGGGGAAGAAAAGAAGGAAATGCTGAAGTAGGGTAATTGGAGTACTACTGAGCAATTAACACCAACCAACTCACGGCGGCCAATCGACGGCAGCTGACAAGTCTGCTCGCAGAAAACTGCAAAACAGGATAGGGGAGGCATTGGATTGCAAAAAAAGGAGGGGAGGCATTGGATTGCAAAGATAGGAGATCTGTCATAGCAGAGGAAAGCAAACTGACAGTAGACCGGCAATAGCACATGTTACGCAAGATAAGCCAGGTCTAGGAAAGTACAAATGAAAGCAGGCTGCTGGATGCATGCCAGAAAATGGTAGGTGGAACGTGCAGAAATGTAAAGGGAAGGTCAAGAGATAATCCACGGCAGGCAAATGTAATTCAACACCAAAGGCACCACAATAGTATTCCGGTAGTAAAACACATAAGATACCCTGTAGATATGATCGTACATACACACCCTATGACATCATCGGTGTTCACAGCACAATAGTATAAAGTGTGAAAGCACCCTACACACACCTGTGTATTCTCAAACACTGCACCATAGGTGTAAACACACGGGGAACTTTTAAAATGTACATGTTGGGAGCTGCCATAGCTGTTATTCATCAGCATGTGTTAGAGACTGACGGTGTTGTGGAGGATGATGCCGACAACCACCACAGGCCCCGAAGGAGGAGGAGAAGAGTGATCAGACCAAGGGTAACCTAGCAGGGGCTACATGATCTGGAGATTGTAGAGTGTTACAGGATGGACAGGGACATCTGACAGCAAATAGTGGAGCTGTGTCGGCCACACCTGAGAAGCAGAAACAACAGAGGGGAACCCATCCCAGTGGACATGAAGGTATGTGTAAGCTTGCGAATACTAGCCACAGGTAACTTTCAAAGGCCAACTGGAGATATAATGGGGATCTCACAGGCATCAGCATCCAGGGTACTACACCAGTTCCTGGATGCCATGTTACCACATGCCAATGAGCATATATACTTCCCCTGAACTCAGGAGGAGTTGGCCAGCAATATGCGTCACTTTCACTGTGTGGCACACTACCCAGAGGTACTGGGTGTGATAGACTGCATGCACATACAAATCAAGTCCCCACCCGGTTAGCATGGTAGGTGCTACATAAACCGCAAGGGATTCCACTCCATCAACTGCCAGGTCATGTGCAATGCCCAGGGCATTATCATGGATGTGTGTGCTGGCAGCCCTGGAAGCTACCATGACTCCCATATCTGGCATGCCTCACAGCTGTATCAGGTATTTGTCAGGGGGGACATCCCACATGGCCACCTTGTGGGGGATGCTGGCTATGCACTGAAGCCGTGGATGATGACTCCCTTCAGAAATGCACACACACCCATGCAAGAACGCCATAATGAGGCACACGTACAAACCAGAATCATCATAGAGCATGTGTTCGGGATGTTGAAATCACGGTTCTGGTGCTTGGACACATCTGGTGGAGCCTTGCAGTACTCTCCAGGCACATGTGCCCACATCATCATAGCATGTGTCATGCTACATAATATGATCCTGCGGAAACAGCTGCAGCAGGGACAACATGGTGAAGGCCTTCATAGCCCACCACAATTGCCAAGGCCATCACAGGCACAGAGGGATTCAGACCACAAACACACTGTGCCAGCCCCAGAAGGCAGACGGAGGCATGCCCAATATGCCTACACCTTGGCAAAGAGGGAACGTATAGCACATACTCTGACAGTGTAGGCCCCTATGGACTGACACACCTCTCCACCTGCACACACAGTAAAACGGATGGCACACAAACACGACCACCTGTAAATTGTAATGTATAGGTGGCCCACTGTGTGGATCCCATATAGGCAGCCCTCAAACATTGTACACACAAGAGCTATTGGAACACAGAATATCAACACCTAAACAGCACATGCGCCTATCAGCATATGGTGGTGCTGTGTGTATAGGTTACCAGGTACATCGGTAGGTACATGGCCGATTGTCACAGGCCATACACCAAACAGGGCAAACAGTGTCCACTGTTGCCACAACATCGAGTAACCAACTGTCGCTTAGTGGAGCAGAGGCAATTGCGGGAGCATATGTGTGTAAGCACTGTTCTGCACACACTCAGCACGCACTCAGCACCGAGTCACTGCTGCATTGAGGGGCTCCACATAATGTAATCATGGATGTTGTGTCAAGGCATGGGGTGTACCCATGGCAGGTATTCATCACCCCAGCATGCTCCACCTACGGTCGTTTGAAGGTGTAGCACAGTATCGTGTGTGGCTCACTGTAACATACATACCCAATGCCGGAGCACATCCAGTAAACATCACATGGACATACCATTAACTGGACTCATGCATATGTAAACTAACTGAGTTACCCATGTGAGTGCAGTATGGAGTAACAGCCGTAGTATACTCCACATACAAAATGACATAACACGTGTACAAATCCCAGATGTCCAAGTGTTAAATGCAGTGACCATTGTGCATGTTCCCAGTCACACGTCCTGCAAGGGATGTAACGTAATCCCGAAGGCACGAGTAATGCATGTGGGATGCAGGTCATCAGATCATGTTTAGCACACGTTAGTGGGAATATGCATTGCCCACTGCTGGTAAGCGACATTTAAATATGATTATACGGATATGCGCAAAACAGGGATAAGCGTCTCCGAATATCGTGCAGATCACGGTCAGTGATGTTTAGCAGTGGTGAAACCAGCATTATTCACCCCTGTACTAATAGTGCCTGCTCTGAAGGGTAAAATGACCACTGCCAGGAGTAGAACACGCAATCATGTATACAATCACCAAACAGTATTGCTAGTCAGGATGTACCTATGGTAGGGCTACCACCTCTTTAAATGACCAATGTGGGACATACATCAGATGTCTGCAGGCCGACACATACACCTGGCCAGTACAAAAATCAGAACTTCACTGTTTTGCCTAGATAAAAGCTTATTCTAGTAATGTTTCCTTACATATTCTGTTTCTATAACATATAGGTGGTTCAGTTACAGAATAACTGTTGTATGCAACTATTACATAAACTATAGGAAATAAGTATGTCCTAAACTCTCAGGACATTTGCCATGTTTACAGATATTTTGCAGGACACAACTGCCCAAAGAGGGACTGTCCCTTGCCAGCTGGTAACCTTAACCTACGGCAGGTGTGTAATGTGACAGGTACAGACACAAACATGCGGAGTCCAGGAAACAGTATACACCAACAAATACACAATGAAAGGTGTAGCTTGCCTGTCACTTTCCTTGTCAGATATATATATATATATATATATATATATATATATATATATATATATATATATATATATATATACATATATATATATATACACATATATATAATACAGATAGAAAGGGCGATAGAGTGATATATGCTGATATATACGGATTTAACGATATCTGCCAATATATATAGATAGGTCAGTGACATTCATAACACCTTGGAGGTGCAAATAAATAGAATACTACCAACTATGGAATGTGTAACATACTGACACGCATAACCACGAGGCTGAAAGACCAAAAGAACACAGTACTGGAACAGTACAACCGCGAGTAATAGTATGACGATATGAAGGGACATTTAGTTACCGCTGCCGGTGTTGCGGTCCATGTAGGTACTATGTTCAACGGTGTTTGTGAGTGCCGTAGTCTGTGTATGTGTGTGTTGAGGGTGCCGTGTTTGTCTACGTGTGACTGTAATGTGTGTGTGTGTGTGTGTGTGTCTCTGCATCGTGTGTCTGTTAGTGCCAACTCAGAGGTAGATCATTACGGCATGTGTGGGTATAGCTAGCCGTAGACATACGGTTACCACCTGTCCCACATTAGGAGGGACAGCCCCTCCCTGGGCAGGTGTGTCTTGACATAAAACATTACAAAGGGCAACTGTCTGAGATTGTAGGACATTATTATGTCCCATATATTATGTAATAGTTGCATTAAATAGTTATGCCTGTAAGTAAGAAACGGAAATGTTACATGCAATATGATAAGTAGCCAAAGTCCTACAACAATAAGTATGTATTAAGGATAAAAGTATGTGCTGTCCTGTGTACTGATCATGAGTATGTGTTGGCCTGTAAACAGCGATGTGCGTCCCGCCAGTATCCCACAATGTCCATATGAAAAGGTGCCAACCCATGGCAAAGAGGTTCTGTCACCAACACAACTGCAATAACTGCAAATATCTGGGATAGAAATACATGGGATAGCTGTCATTTAGACATATCCCTTTACATATTGCTGCAATTCCGGGGATATGGAAGTATCAACCTCACCTGCATACTATATAGAAACCAATTAACAATGGCCCAATGTAAAATCCCATAACATAAGTCTACTAACTGATAGCTCTTTAATTACGGATGGAGCCCACACACATATATATGGAATATGTAGAAATGCAAGCCCCACAAACCTGTATATGCTACGTACACCCACCGACATCCCCCACACTAGAAACTGTAGCAATACAGACTGTAATTACAGCACAAACATCCAGTCAGTCAATTACATCTGCAGAACTGTCAACATACCTTGTGAGAGACACAATTAAAGGCGCCATGCAAAATTGTAGCCGTTGTATAATGGAACAAATGGCGATGTTACAGGTTTTGTTTGCAATAGTCCGTTATCAGACAGTTGGGATGACAGGTACACCCACATGTTGACCCACATACTCTAGCTGTCACACAAAATCCACAGGGGACATGAATCCAAAGTATACTTGTCTCTACACATAGCAGTTGCAATTACACACAACAAAACACAATACAAGCCGTCTCCCCGAAGGTAGGGCAAATGGGCAATGCCCAAGTTGAGAAATCAATTATACCCCACTGTTGCCATGTAATTGGTGAATGGAGTAGCTGCACAGCTGATGTGCAAGTAATTAGTCACTCAGGAACACCAATTGGTGGCAGGAAACCCACATGTTACAGGTATCGATGTATATAAGGATGACTTGCCAGAAATTCAAACCATATGCTCATACCATATACTTGTTTAAGCAGTGTAAGAGAGATAGAGACGAAAGTTCAGAATGAAAACAAGGTATGTAGAACACTCGATATGAACGTTTATGTATAGCATGTTTGGTATTAATTATTTAGTGTATGTATAGCCTGGTTTGCATGAATTAAAAGTGTCCGCAATGCATAAAGTGGGAAAAGGTATTTATGTAGTGATGTCTTGCTGAGCATACTAATGCTTGTAGAAACCATGCGTCCAGCAGTGGGCCACAAGGTACACATCACAGACACCACAAGGGATGCTACATCAGGGCTTTAAACAGAACAATTCCATACAACCCACCGTCAGTGGTAGGGTATGTCCAACAAGTATGTGCCATAGCAGGGGATAATATATGTTGATATACTGTCATAGAAGGCATGTGTATGGGCATATAACAACAATGACATGTCTAAGGTGGTCCGGCTGTGCAAGTATGCTTTGCATTATGGGATACTATGTAAAATATGTGTAATGTATAGTATTGTAGGTAGATATGTCAGATACTGTACACAGCATAACAGGCATATCATGCATACCAAAGGTATCGTCTATTGGCATTGTACAATAACAGGATACATATGGCTTGTAGGCACAGGACAGTGTAATAGCATGATAGCTAATCTGAATGGAAGGGCTACCAAGTAACCATGCACAAAGGACATGTAATAGCTTCACAGGTTCATAGTGGGGTACTATGCAGTCTGGCAAGTCTATGTGTAAGCAGTGTTCACACCAGTGGCACCTCTCTAGGGTAGTGTCCTGTGAACAGCAGAGCCATGTGTTACCTGCACCTCTGCACAGTACAGCCACTGCAGTGATCCCTGGCGTATATGTGTCTCCCAACCACCAAGTGAGGTATCACATGAACAGTGCTACTGAGTGTCCCTGCATGATGTACATAGGACTCATGTTCCAAAGCATGGTGAGTGTCCGGTTTGGGAATGTAACCTTCAAGCACATCCCACTCATCAGTTCGTGTGTGCACATATTCATGAGCATGTTGCTCACAGTGGCTTTTGCTTATGTCGCGTATGTGGAGTATATCCATTAATATTGTTGTGGACATGGGCCCTGTCTGTTCAGTAGAGGTCACCCCTGAGTATGTAGTATGCAAATGTGTACAGACGTGGTGTCCGTACGTCAGCCGCATACTTTAACTGTCGGAGCTCATTAAACATCATGGCGTGTTAATGTTGTGGTATGTAAAGCTGTAGCTGTTGTGTAAGGTACACCATAAACAGGGTGGTGTACCCTTGAATGTATGTAGATGTCTGAAGTTCAGAGGTACAATGGGTGCCTATGTACCAGCTACACACCCAGTACAGATAAGTGTGCCCACGTAGAAGGATATCCACGCCACAGTGGTAATATGGTAACCACAGGAGTGGGTGCAACATATGTGTGTATTATGAACACATACAATATCACATGTATGTAGGGGACTACCACCTATGTCATAGTCAATGGGCAAATGGTGTAATGCAAAGGTGATGTTCATGCACCTGTGTCATGCAGCTGGAGGCCATGATATTCATATCAGGCATCTGTGACAGTGACACCCATATGGATGGAGCCAGTATCAGCTGGTGGATCAATCATGGCACTTTGTATGCAGGGGTTTGTAAAGCTAGGCAGGGAAAGTCCCTCTGTGGTAGCCTGTACCTCAGGGAAGCATATACTGAACATGAGGGGCCCTATGACTGAGGACTGTGGTATGCCAAGTGTAACTGAAATGCAGTAGGTACTATGGTATGCTACCCTCATTGTGTGTATCCTTTCCATGAGCCACGTTGCATAACATCCTGAGACATAGGGTACGATATGCAGGTGGATGTGTATGTTGTCAATACCAGAATGGAGAACGGTGCTGAAAGGTATTGAGAGGACAATGTAGGATGTGTGGTCCCCCGTACCGTCATCAACTACCCTGGTAACTGTATGAAAGGAGCCCACCAGGTGTAGGGGCCATGCTCTGGCCCTAACAAGTCCAACCCGGGTGGCATCAAAGGACCGGAGCCCAACAATGTTTCTGCGAATGACATCCATGATGATGTGCCCTATAGCTGTGCAGAACATTCCAGTCAGGTGTGTAGGACTATAGTCCCACTCGTGCATTGCGGCACCACCTGTGTGGAGTGTGATAAATATTGCTGTGTGCCATTCAGGGGCCACAATGTCTGATACAAGGCTATTACTGAATATGGTGGCCGAGTGGGGAGACATGTCATTCAGAGGTTTGTGGACATCACAGCCTGGGACTTTGGAAGGTGACATGGGGCCAGTGTCCCAGGACATATAGAGTGCAGGTTAGTACTGTGTATGTGTGACCACAGGGACACCGCAATGTTCCTGCATGGATTGTGGCCCTGTAGTGAGTGAGAGGGTGTAATGTTAGCATTGAATCCATACGCCAGCATGTTGCCAACATCACCTGGGTCTGTAATGTTCCTGAGTGACTGTTGTATGTGAGAGCAGATGTGGGTATTGCCATTGACTACTGACATACCACTATAATGCCTTGTGGTACACCTCGGAATGTGTCGCAGTAATGTTTACATAGCTAGTCTTGGAGTATGTGATGAGGGATCCCGTGGCCCTACCAAGGCTGACTAGTGAGCTACCCCACCCATGGGATTGTACACTACTGTGCAACAGCCTCCACCTGTTGTTGTAAATTATGTCCATGGAACATGACTACCAGAGTGGCGTCTGTTATCTGGTGTGTACCATCATGGCTCTGTGTGGAATAGCATGGTCCATGCAATCGTGTACGTGCTAATGAAGTGCACTGGGGTATGTTTCAGCATTTGTATGTGCATTGTCCATCTGCACGGGTGTCATGACGTTAACTACCACTGTCATAAGACATCTGTAGTAGGTGTTGTAGTACTCTTGTACTGTGTATGCCATGAAGGGTGTGGTGCCGGGATGTGGCTAACTAGGGTGATTAGCATATGTTCGGAATCCACCAATGAGGGGATAACCCCAGGTGTGGAATACCAGTCACATGTTGGTAGTGTTCATGTCAAGGATAATGTTGGTCTTGGAGGTGGTATGTATGGGTTGATCCAGCCGAGTGGAGGTTATGACTCACGGATGTGTCAATACATGAGTGGCTATCCCAGTAAAGTGTAGGGTGGTGTCAGTCACACATCAGTAGTAGCTGTCTGAGCCCTACTGTCCAGTACACCAACAAATGAGGTGTGGTAACTGTGGGGTATGTTGTTGAATCTGTAGCTTGTTACAATGTGTATAGTGGTTCTGGACACAGTTAGTTGCACGTGGAGCACCTCTGATGCATTGTGCGAAGTAACTTGCCAGGATGTGTGTACAACATAGTGGGATATGGAAACACCTCAGCATTGGGTGTGCCGGTCCAGGTATGTGCCTGAAAGGTATGGTCTGTCTATAACCTGTCATTGCAGGTGTTCTCTACAGAGCCTACAAGCAGCTCCCAGTCACTGCAGAGATATTGAAGTGGTGCATTATAAGGTGTGCCTTGCCTGCGTGCATCACAGAGGAAGATGCAAGCATTGTGTCACATGACCCCATGTCTTGCTTGCCAGTTAACATTCTGCCGGTGACTGTTAGTGGAAACTGTGCAGGACAAGCAGTATAGAAGCAGCAAGAGCCTTACATGTGATCTGCACTCCCAGGGCTGACAGGTGCAGGTCATCTGTGCCAAAGCATTGTGTTTGACCAGGTCAGTCAAAGCGGACATATACCAGATGCCTGTGGAATGACAGCAGAAGCATAGGCAACTGTTGAAGTGACACAGCCAGTCGTTGTACAGTGGTATTGGGTCCGGATGAATGCATAATGCTCCCCAGGGCTTGGCCCACACCTTCAGGGCTACAAGACTGGTGAGCTATTGCATGTCCCTGCACACGTAGTCTGTGAAGTGGCATCTCAGAGCAGTCACACTAACATGGAGAATGACAGTCACATCGTACATGGTGAGGTGTGGCATGGGTGCATAGGTTATTTTGCAGAACCAGTTACCCGACAGCAAGATGTAAGTGACTACCTTGTGTAGCCTGCTGTGTAGAACTGCAGTTTGCCCGCCTACAGAGTCACCTATGACTGGTGTGTTGTGTATGTTATAACACCCTATTGGCTGTATGTGATGGGCACACATGAGTCTGTGGGCTATAAGTTGGTGATGTTGTGTTCCGTGATGGGGGCTGCCTCTGGTGCCTACACAGAGTATGGAGAGGTACTGCACAAGTTGTCCCCGTATGTGTGGCCTGTGGTGGAGATCATGTGTGACTATGTGATGAGTGGGGTGTGTTGCAAATGTTACACATCCCCACATGACTTTCAGGTGCAGTCAGGGTTGGTGACAGCAATACCCCCAGCAGGGCTGCATAAGTGTATCCCCCACAGGCTGTAGTGTCATATGTTGGGAGGTGAGCATTGAATGTGTACATGAGACAATTGCTCTGTTGCCACATGCACTACATATCCATCATATAGACAGGCAATAGCACTGGTATGTGACAGTTGGACATACCTGTATATACAACCATGTCTCACAGGATATGTGAGTTATGTGTGTACAACAGCTGTTGTACCGTAAGCAAGCTGGAAATATGAGCACAGCCAGTGTACCTGTGGGAAATGGTGTGGAATGGGTGCTATATTAATCAGTAGTTCATAACATGCCCATAAGTTCAGAACAAGTGCTTAGCATGAACATACAATACAGATAGGGTGTTGGATAATATCAACCCACAAGTGGTGACGTCAGTCATAATGGGTGGCACTGCACTATAACCCTGCAGAGTATGGTCTGCATGTCCCTGAACCATTATCATTGTAGATGTTAGCAATACAGATGTACAAGACAGTACGGATGTTTGATTACAAATACCCTTGTATGTCAAAGGAGTGTTCTACCAGTGGCCTGTTGACAGACTCACAACTACAAAAGGTGCCAGAGTGACATGTGCATATCACACCAGTGCCAGCTACAGTAAAACAGGGTTAATGTGCTGTACTCCACCCTCATTGTAGCCCATACCACACAGACAAATGTTAGGCATCTGCGTATGTAAGGATGTGAATGGCCATGACCTATGAGCAATAGCTGTGTCAGTGTTGTGAACAACATACAGAATGGGCTGTGTGGGTGAGGTGTGTGACATATGTGCACATTCTGATGGATATCAGCATTGTCACCACTAGGTGAACATCCCTGTACCCATTAACTACCACCTAGGCTGTGGTCAACATTATGGACACTGTGTAAGGGATGGTGCTGTGCAGTACACCTCCCTGACCTGGTGACGTCTCCAGGCCCCTTAGGTAGTCATATGAGGTACCCATGTCATGACAGGATGCCATCCATGAGCACGGAGATCATTGGACAGGCATATACAGCACTGGGGTGACCAATATTGGATCACATATCACCTTTAAGGGGTAATGGCCATGAGTGGATGGGCGATACCAGCCTTCACAATCCTCACCTCCACTATGCAGCATGCTGTCTACCTTGCATAAAGACATTTGCTACACCATGATGATGGACATGCTACATGTTCATATCCTGATCTAAAAGACATACGTCATGGACAGCCACCGTCCTAATACTAGGATTGCCACATGCTGGACAGATCCCTGTGCCATACATATGACATACTCCCACCATACCATGCAACCCTCCCACCATACCATGCAACCCTGTCCATCAAAGCTGCACATGACATCCCAGTCATACATGGTGTGATGGCCGCATGGTAGGTGTAGTATCAACTGTCCAGATCAGTAATGTGACACTGAAGCACCTCACGGTGGCATAATGGCTGTCGGTTACAGCTAGGAAACCTTGCCCATACATGCTATGGTTGATAACTATCCCTGCAAATGACGTCCAACTAGCCATTGCCCCATGTCTATCACATGTGCAACACAGGCGATCTGTGGCAGGATGTTGAACAGCTGTACAGTGCTATATAGATGTATATGGCAAAACACATGCATGTACACGTTACCATGTGTATGTGTGCATTGTCACTGCTCAAGTCCATTAAGGCTGTGTCTGTGTTGATATGTGACATATACACAGCATCACAGTCAACAGCATTACCATGGACACATCCAGGCATGTGCAGATAAGTAAGAACACCAGTGCAGGCAAACAGACATGCCCACATCAAGACAACATTCACATGGAGTATGAACACTATAATGAGGTGACACACATATGGTGATGATATCCAATGCATAATGGGTGTTACATGTGTGTGACACAAACATGTCAGTCATGTCAGTGTCATGATGATTTGCAAAGATAAATGTGCAGATGTACTAGATGTCATAGAAATGTATGTGCAGCAGTATCTCTGTACATCTCTGAAACTGTGACCTGTCACCATCATTATGTCTTACAGATAATGCCTCGTACATGCCTTCCAGCGTACAGCCGCCAGGAGGATGATGTCCGCATCCCGTACCTCCCTGAGAACTACGATGTGTTGTTCAGCCATGTGCCATAGCATGCCAAGCAGCGGGTCGACCTGTGACAGGATTTGCGCAGGAGGGTGAACGATGTGGATGGCCATAACCGCACCTACCAGCTGGTGCACAGACACTGCACGGACCTGATACGACATGCAAAATAGTGTGCCACTGCAATTGCCAGGGATCAAAGTGGAACAGGTGGTGGGCCACCAACCCAGCCCCCACTCACACACACTGAGGAGTTACTGGCCAGTCTGGGGACACCCTCAGAACAGCATCTACAAACACTACCATCGTGGAGGTGGGTGTCTCCCAACCAATGAGCCTGGAGTTACCTGGTAAGTCAGTACTGCACATATGGCTACTATATCCCATTTACGTGCATGTGTCACTGTACATTATGTAATGTAACAGCATATGCATGGTATGTGGACACACATGCTGCATACTACAGTATGCAACCCTTTGTATGCACACAAGTGCATACTATATGCTATTGTACAGGTGAATGTGTTAACATGCACAGTGCACCCTGTGGCTGTCATACAGTCATGGATAATGTTCATACTGCTGTGTCACCCCTATACAGGTACCTCTGGCGTGCCGCACAGACATGAGTCCATTGCAGGTGAGATTGTCGTCAGTTTCAGGCATGGAAAAGCATAGATCTATTTGCCATGTGGCCAGTTAACACTTGTACACTTGATGTTCATTCCATTCACGATATACAGGTTGTGTCACCCATCATTCACACAGGCCATCCATGTGCAATATATACAAATGAACTGACACACCGACATGAAACCAGAGTATTTGTCATCGCTACATGTGTGGTCAGCTGTGCATACAACGGTGGAGGTGTTCTACAATGGAGGCATATGTACTATACAGTGGAACAACATGTGTGGTACACAAACAGTACCACACAGTGAGCCGTGATATGGGCAGCCCACAGGAGTCACCATTGTGTTATATGCCCCTGCAATGGGTGCACACATTGCGATGTGCCATCTGACATGTCCCAGACATGTAGAGTATTGGCTGCAATAATGTCACACTATCCCATAACCCATACCCCACATACAACCTTTTGTCTGCATATCCCTGTGGATGGTGACATATCTGACATCTATGGTTGTATGTCATATGGGACAACACAGACATGTGTGATAGACGGCCATCACACACATTTGTCCAACACATGTGCACACATGGCCATGGGGGATGGCCAGAGATACATAGCCACACAGTAGATGTGATGTGTATGCACCCTGTTTCACATTGTCCACACATGGTCCAATTATAGCCTTAGTTGACCAATGATACAGTTGCTGTGGTACACTGGACATCCTAAAAGCCTGTGCACAGCAAGTGGAGGTGTCACTGATGTCTACCATATAAGATGTGTTGAACATCACGCCTGTGTCGTAGCATGACAGTAGTCACCTCTACAGCTTCCACAGACATTGACATCACATCAGGCCACAGATACTGTACATTTCCCTTGCTGCTGTAGGACATCACTGTTAGCTGTGCACCTTGTATGTGTGGTACAGCAATGTCATGTTGGACATGGTGAATTGACCGGTCTGCTATGTGTGGACATGGTTGCCAGGCAGCTAAGACTGTGTACTTGTTGTGCAGGGGTGTCATTTGTAGGTCCTCCAGTGACCTATCACATGATACAGCATGGTTTGGTTTGTATACACCTCAGCATCGTGGGTCACAATCCACAGCTATGTCATGGGTATGCATGCAGTTATGGCTATGCGATGCGTACATACTCTATAGCAATATAGATGCCTCATGATGCCATGCAATGGCACAGTGCCTGTACTTCACATTGTAGAGCCATGTAGATGGCTCACACTACCCTTCCATGCACATGCACATCTGCTAAACATGCATTCTATCTGTCGGGCATACAGACAACACCACAATGTGATGGCCATTACGACGCTGTACATGTCAGGACACCATTGTGTCAGACATGTATGCATGTTAATGCACACGTCAGCAGATTACATGTCAAGGTCACATCAGCCATGTGTACTGTTATCCTGTTCTGGTCCACATGGTGTATCACGGGGATGCATGCATACTACCATGATTGTGTGAACTGCATGGCTACTGATATGACACCTGCTTGCTGTATTGTGCACCCCAGGGGGTATGCTTACTAACACTAGTAATGTCTGAGCTGCATGCCATCTGCTGTATCACAGGCATGCTGCATGCCATCTGCCAAATCACATGCATGGTGTGTGGTGTGTGTGTGTGTGTGTGTGTGTGTGTGTGTGTGTGTGTGTGTGTGTGTGTGTGTGTGTGTGTGTGTGTCTGCGTGTGTGTGTGTGTGTGTGTGTGTGTGTGTGTGTGTGTGTGTCTATTGTAATTTAGAGTCTTTCCTTGCATTCACAGGTGATGTAGGTGCGTTACCCTCCTGTGGTCCATCTGATGTTAGTGTCCCCACAGATACTAGCAGTGATGAACATATGCATGAGGTACAGGCAGGGTTATCAGGGGCTGAATCTGTGCCAATGGTTGCCATCCCAGCTATGTTCCCCTCTTTCCCGCACACAGTTCTGCTGCCAACACGTACCGCATCACCAGTGGCCATAGAGGAAGGACAGTCAGCATCTGTTAGTGTGGAACAAGGATGTGTGGTGGCTACAGAAGGTGTGTCTCCACACCATGGTGTCAGTGTAATGTCTGGAGATGTGCTACACAGGCATGTAGCTAGTGCTGCTCATAGGAGGACCTCTGGCAGACATGCACCTGCAGGACAGAGCGCAGCAGCTGGTATCACCAGACGCATGTTCCAGACTGTAATGGCGGCACAGGCATGTGCTGAACGGCAAAACAGAGAAGGGCAGAGGCTGCAGAAGGCTGCTATCTGTACCCTAAATGACAACATCCAGGCATTGGCAAATGCTCAACAGCAGATTGCTGATGTTCTGGACAGGCGGTTGGGTGACATGGTCAGAATCCTTGACCGTGGCATGGCAATCCGTGAGCGTGAGCTGCCTGTGCTGGAACATCTGGTAGGAGTGAGGTGTAGGTCACGTGGATGTAGGCCAGCTACACCACCTAGTGCAGGTTGACCAGGCCACCTCACATGCCCACTCCCATAGTGCCGGTAGCAGTAGCAGTGCAGCTGCTGCTGTGCTGTCCACACCAGGACACAGCAGGCCATGTGGACGTGGCCCTGGATGTTCCCAGCAGGGACAAGGGTCCAGTGGACATGTGTCGTCGGACAGTAGCCAATCTGTACCTCCACCTGGTAGTGCCAGTGCAACCCCTGGCAGGCACAGGTCACATGGCCGTGGCCGGACACAGTGAGCTGTACAACGTGGTCTGTACAATCTGGAGCTGTCAATAATACCCCTGTGTAGGCCTCACAAAAGGCAGAACTGTGTGCACACATACACACACACAGCAAACACATCTGTAGGGCAACACAACACCCACATGCATACTGAACAGACATGTCCAATCATATCACCAGCCCATACCCACACACATGATGTCACCCATTGGTGCAACCTGTGCCCCTGGCACACATTATCACCCTGTGCATATGATGAAGCCTGTGCCGCATCCCTGTTATCCACACCATCGGTGCAGGGACATGCTCAACTGGTCTGATGCACAGGGTGAATAGAATAGTGAGATGTGTATATTACATTAGTTGTGTACGACTAGTGAGGGAAGTGTATATTACATTAGTTGTGTAAGAATGGTGAGAGACATGTATATTACATTAGTTGTGTACTGTTGACACGCACCAGACATACCATGTAGTACAGGTGTAGCATGCATTGTTATATGTGCACAACCATGTAGTACAGGTGTAGCATGCATTGTTACACATTCGCAGTATGTGTCTTGGTAACAACAGTAACAGCATGTTGCTAATGATGCCCTGGTTCCCACCTTATGGTTTACTTGCATGTGCCTACAGGTAGCAGTGTTTGCAGTCTCCCATGTGTAACTGTGGAGTACTCAGAGGCATGTATGGCAATCTCAGCATGCTATACATAGCCTCAACCAGACAGCTGGAAAGTCTAACATACCACAAATGTCCACACATATACTGATCCAGCAGCCTGTGTGCAGTTTAATATACTACAGTGGCTAGAGATGTGACATCCATACCAGGTCACATCACAGGTATGTTGACATGGTGCAGGGGTTGTACACAGCAGTCTGGACAATGATAACATTATTTATTTATTTATTTATTTATTTCAGTTTGATTACCAGGGAGGTCCACTGGGCGTTGGAGCCCGTTTTCAGTGGAGGCCCGGGGAGAAAAGCTCCATATCAATGTACATGCAAAGTTTTAGGAACTGTGAAATACAAAAAATAATTTCAATGAACATACAAAGTCATAGGCACTCAGAATTACAAATAATAAGGCAGTTAACATAGGGAATATAAATGAGCATGCAAAGTCATAGGCACTCTGAAATTACAAAAATAATTACAAAGAACATTCATAGTCATAGGCAGTCTGAATTACAAATATCCATGCAGACAAGTGGCTACAGCATTCATACGCACGCAAATGGAAGGTGGGTCCATGGCTGTTGATAGCATGAAGCCTCACTGTGTAGCAGTAATACCCTGTCACAGTACAGGAACATGCCCACACTCACAGGGTCGACAAAACTACAACACACACCCCATAGTGTTGAGGTGAAGACACTTGCCTATGTGGTCATCACCCTCACAGTACTGTGCACC
Source organism: Protopterus annectens (assembly GCF_019279795.1). Classification (NCBI taxonomy): domain Eukaryota; kingdom Metazoa; phylum Chordata; order Ceratodontiformes; family Protopteridae; genus Protopterus; species Protopterus annectens. The sequence continues at coordinate 1,773,570,540 of NC_056741.1, read as the reverse complement.
CACACGATGCGACACATAGAAGGGACATGTACAGGTAGCCAGTACGGCTGACACCGATGGCACCAACAGGGTAGTAGACTGCATCACCATGAGGGGTTGGGATCCTGTGTGCTCTGTATGGTAGCATACACCCTCACTCCATGCACCAGACAGCCATACATACATGCACACACACAGACACAGACACACACACTGTGGAGACCACAACTGTCATACACATACAGATAGTTGATGTGTGTGATACACACACCACACCTGCCTATGTCATGCTTTCCACACTGCAGTATGTACAGATGTCTGCAACAGTGTACAGGGGTGTATCACAAATGGGATGTATTCCCCACCATATGTGGCATATATGGTCACACATGCAAACACACATGGCAGTACTGTGATTGATACACCTGCTATATGATGATACGTCTGACAGACATGCAACAGTATTGGCCGCATTTTGTGTACCAACGCTATGTCTGGCAATTGTGCTGTTATATGCACATGGGAGGATGTAAGTGTTACAGGTGTCAAATGACGTACAGTCAGTAACATCTGACCGCTGTGTAGGTTTTATGTCTTCACCGTCAGGTAACAGTAACATAGCGTACTGCTTGCACATGTAATGGTATGATGGCTTGTAACACACCTGTGAGCCATACCTGGCGAACATCCATCTACACAGGTGGATCACCACTTTACGTACACACATCCATCCATACCTGATGTGCATCCTACCGTACTGTCAGTATATCACCATATACAGGTGTCAATGATGGGGCTGTATTGCTACTGCAGGTTGTAGTTAGGCACAGACGAGTTACTTACATCACCTACTGCACATGCATTGCAGCTGCATGCACACTACAGTTTGTACATGTGTGTTGGCCCTACATGCCTGTTATGTAGCCATGTTTGTATGCATTGCAATCGATGGACATGTGTGTTGACATACATAACACATGGACTGTTGTATAATATGATGGGTGTCATAGGTATCTAGTACAGAGGGAATGTGTCCTCGGTCAACATTGCTACCTCATGTACTGTTGGCATTCAACAGCCATGGACCCACCTTCCATTTGCGTGCGTATGAATGCTGTAGCCACTTGTCTGCACGGAGGACAGCAAAAGCTATGCTGTGTACATATGTGTTGTGTGTGTGGTCCATGCACATATCCACTGCAATTACATCTATGACATATCCAAACATGTGTGTTCGTTGGTGTACAGCGACAGTCATCTGTCACAGCTGTGTAAGACCCAGGGCCACTGTTATGTGTAGAGCTGACCTGGTTATGTACAGTGGTATCATTGCAATGCACAACACATGATGGAACCCTCTCGGTACATGTGTAGTCTGCACAGTTGCTGTACACCTATGTACAGTCCAGTGGTCATGAGTCACACGGTGTTGTGTTGATGTATTGCTGGTCCAATGACATGGTGATGTCCACGGGCTACATTGTAGACAGCGGTGTGTGCCTCTGTGATCTGCACCTGAGACATCTGTGATGGCTCCTGAGTGTGTACAGGTCAATACATGTGAGTGGCCTTCATGTACGTGGGGACAGTAATACCATACTGTGCCCTTCCGTTTTTGTATCTGTGTGCATGCAAGACGACCCTTTGCAACTGCTAAGTGTGTGAGCATGCCCAGTATGCTGTTGTATAGTTGGACACACAGTACATTCCAAACTGTGCCCTTACATGTTTATAATCCGTGTGCATGCACGACAGCCATTTGCAACTGCTAAGTGTGTGCGCATGCCCTGTATGCCGTTGTGTAGTTGGACACACAGTACATTCCAAACTACGCCCTTCCGTGTTTGGTATCTGTGTGCATGCAAGCCTGCCCTTTGCAACTGCTAAGTGTGTGTGCATGCCCAGTACGCCGTTGTGTAGATGGACACACAGTACATTCCAAATGGACGTGTGATACTAAGCGTGTGTGCATGGCCAGTGACACCTTGTGTCGGTGATGTGCCTCTGTGTATGGGCATGGCCATTGACAGCCTGTATAGCAACGGTGGACATCCAGGCAACAGATGTCCATTTTCAACATCACGATGGATGCCTACATTGAACACACTGACAGTCTTGCAGGGTGTACTGTCTGTGGCGTGTCCCGTATCTATGTAGTGTTGTTGTAGTTCTCCGTAGATATTTAGTTGCCCAGATCACACCACTGCTGTGTGTTTGTCTACGTCTACCTTGGGTCAGTAATATGCTTTCAGACTGCTCACTCTCTATATATTCCCTATCAGCATCCTTGCCTTTGCTGTAGATGTCACCCACCTAGAAGTATGCCTCTGGGAGTGCTGTGTTCAGTAATCTTGGTAGCGTGTTCTGTAAATGCGTATTGCTGTAGTGTGATAATGTAGTTAGGTGTATGTTCAACTCCCAGCCCTGCCAAGTGTGTGTGTGTGTATTTCCAGCTGCCTGGGGACACAGTAATGCTTTTAGATGACTCACACCACATACATTCCCTATCGGCGTCTTAGCCTTTGCAGATGATGTCACCCACCTAAAAGTATGCCTCTGGGAGTGCTGTATTCAATAATCTCGGTAGTGCGTTCTGTAAATGCGTATTGCTGTAGTGTGATAAGGTAGTTAGGTGTATGTTTGACTCCCTGCCAAGTGTGTGTGTGTGTTTCTAGCTGCCTGGGGACACAGTAATGCTTTTAGATGCCTCATACCACATACATTCCCTATCGGCGTCTTAGCCTTTGCGGATGATGTCACCCACCTAGAAGTAAGCCTCTGCGAGTGCTGTGTTCAGTAATCTCGGTAGCGTGTTCTGTAACTGCATGTTGCTGTAGTGTGATAAGGTAGTTAGGTGTATGTTCGACTCCCAGTCCTGCCAAGTGTGTGTTTCCAGCTGCCTGGGGACACAGTAATGCTTTTAGACGCCTCACACCACATACATTCCCTATCGGCGTCTTAGCCTTTGCGGATAATGTCACCCACCTAAAAGTATGCCTCTGGGAGTGCTGTGTTTAGTAATCTCGGTAGCACGTTCTGTAAATGCGTATAGCTGTAGTGTGATAAGATAGTTAGGTGTATGTTCGACTCCCAGCCCTGCCAAGTGTGTGTGTTTCCAGCTGCCTGGAGACACAGTAATGCTTTTATACGCCTCACACCACATACATTCCCTATCGGCGTCTTAGCCTTTGTGGATGATGTCACCCACCTAGAAGTATGCCTCTGGGAGTGCTATGTTCAGTAATCTCAGTAGCGCGTTCTGTAAATGCTGGGAGTCTAACATACACCTAACTACTTTATCACTGTAGTGTGATAAGGTAGTGAGGTGTATGTTCGACTCCCAGCCCTTCCAAGTGTGTGTGTGTGTGTGTGTGTTTCCAGCTGCCTGGGGACACAGTAATGCTTTTAGACGCCTCACACCACATACATTCCCTATCGGCGTCTTAGGCTTTGCGGATGATGTCACCCACCTAGAAGTATGCCTCTGGGTGTGCTGTATTCAGTAATCTCGTTAGCACGTTCTGTAAATGCGTATTGCTGTAGTGTGATAAAGTAGTTAGGTGTATGTTAGACTCCCAGCCCTGCCAAGTGTGTATGTGTGTTTCCAGCTGCCTGGGGACACAGTAATGCTTTTAGATGCCTCACACCACATACATTCCCTATCAGCGTCTTAGCCTTTGCAGATGATGTCACCCACCTAGAAGTATGCCCCTGGGAGTGCTGTGTTCAGTAATCTCAGTAGTGCATTCTGTAAATGCGTATTGTTGTAGTGTGATAAGGTAGTTAGGTCTGTGTTCTAATCCCAATCCTACCACGTGTGTGTGAGAGTTTCCCGCTGCATGACAACAGTACATTGCTTTTACACTATTTACTCTCCGTAGAATCCGTATGGCGTCTTTGCCTTTGATGCTGATGCCAGCAAGCTAGACGTATGCCTGTGTGAATGCTGTGATCTAGTAATCACGGTAGCGCCTTCTGTACATGCATAATGCTGTAGTGTGATAAGGTAGTTAGGTCTGTGTTCTGCTCCCAACCCTGCCAAGTGTGTGTGTGTGTGTGTTTGTGTGTGTGTGTGTGTGTGTGTGTGTGTGTGTGTGTGTGTGTGTGTGTGTGTGTGTGTATCTATTTACATATATGTAATGTAGATAGATATTGATATGTATGTGGATATTAGCACTATTGAATGTGCTGCATTATCTGTACGTGAACACCTTTGATGTATGTAAATCTGCTATGGCTCTGTGATAGTACACATACTGTGTGCTGTAGTGATCCTGGGTTATAGTTGTGTAGTGACCAGTTATTTTATTGCTGAGTATTACAAGGGGCACTGACAACAATGATAGTACAGCACCTTTAAACGGTTGTGTGCACATCTCAGCAACAGTCAGCAGTGGTTACTACTTTGGAGGATGAGAATGGCTCATATCACTATGTATTAACTGACACTACTATGCAAATCAGGTTAACATCAATGACTCCCGTTTATCCACAGGTTGTGATACAGATCCCAGGAATATATGTGTATACATTGACAGGTGCAGGACTGGAATATTGTTGAATGCATGGAGGGGTGTCCATGGCCAGTAATGGCGATCTGTACAGCCTGGCAGGTACGGTCTGTGACTGTCCCACAACCTCCTGTATATGGCTGACACATGCTGAAACTGTGTACATGCAGACACACACACATGAAACAAACAGCTAGGGCTAACACATACATACACACATTGCATCAACATTGGGCCATGCAAATACTGTTGTCCCTCACACACACACATACTTCCATGTCGATTGGATGGCTCAATGACAGGCTCTGGAAAAGAAACACCATACCCTGTGCATATGATGACACCTGTGCCACCACCTGTAATGTGTAACATTGATGCAGGAACAGACTTACATGGTACAGATGCACAGGGTGGCTTTATAGCACTGTATTAATGTTATACTGTTGTTAACACAAAGTGTGATATCCTTCTAGGTGTATGTAAGCAGGCAGGATGCATTGCAGCTATGACCATCAATGTAGTATAGTTTGCAGCACTGTTGATTCTGAAGATTTATTATCCATCCATGTGCCATTTGACTGACATGTGTAGTATTGGCAGCATGTGTTTCAGAGTGTGCAGTACGTGTGTGATGTGTGTAGTACAGATTTATACATGCTTACAAATGCGTACACTGGCTTACACATCATTACACGGGCTTCAACATTCTTACACTAGCGTACTCATTCTTCAGCGTGCGTACACGAGCTGACATGCGCGCACACATGTTTACTCATGCTTACAGGCACACACAGGCGCGAACACACTGTCAGCAGGTTTGCAAGACACTTCAGTGATATCCATGGCGTACACTGTCAGTTTCCTGACTGTACCTAGGATAAATCATAACACGCCTCTTCCACTGATGAGTAACTGACAGCAAACATGTGGCACATTGCTCCGATAGGATTACAGTGTTTTATACATACACACTCATGATATCACCTATCATCTACGCTGATAGTCCCCTTAACCTACTCTTCTACTGTAGTGCCTTGACCCATATGGCATGACAAATTGTGATTCACTATCCTCGGCCTCAATTGCATCGGATTGCCTACTAATGCTTGGTTACATCTCTAACAGAGCGCTTCCACACATAGCAACCAGTACTCAGTAGCCATCTTGTCTTCAGCTTGCCATTCACCTGCATGGCGAACTAACTGTTAACTAAAATTACAATTTCTATGTGTATTTTAAATATTTTTCTTGTTTTAAAAGCGAAGCGTGTCTTCATGCCGCTGCGCTACGCTTACACATCGGAGATCGGGGGAGGACAGATAGAGTTTTAATAATTTCCAATGGGAAAATATGCCACTGGCTTTATATTTGGCCACTGGCATGCTTTTGCAACTGAATTCATCCTTTATTTGCAGCTGACATTGCTCAGTTTAGCTACTTGCAGAATGTAACTCGGTTAACATCTGAGTACATTTCTGCACATAACTGTACTCTTGCACGGACAGTTTACTGTTTTATGTATCGCAGATTTACATCATTTGCATATCTTTCACCTACAAATGGGGTGATTTGCATATCCTAACATTGTCCGTGCAACTTTCGTTTTAGGTGCTGTCTTACACGCCCCTACAGGATATTGCTGAATAGCTCGGAAGACATCTTGCCTTGCTGTACTCTTCCTCTGCTCGTACATGCCGGCCAAGGCTCCATGACTCCTGGCCTAAGCGTTGCTGTGTGCTAATATGTCTATTTGTGGAGTATGCATGGCTGTAGGTAAGTTTTGACCTGCTACGTCTGACATTTCTACAAAGCAGCTCCCACTTTCATCATTTGTAATGGTGACAGCCCTATAGGTACCAAATATACAGCTGTGACATTTGACATATCAACACATACCTGCGGTCAATACTAAACTGACTACTTCAGCACTTTTCATACCTTCAGATTTTTCTTGTAGTAGTATAGTCGATAATACTGTTTCCTATAACATGTATCTGTTTCTGATACAAGATATATCATTTTATTACACCACTACACACAAGAAGAAATCACAGGCCAGATGCCATTACATTCCTTTTGCAGGACACACCCACCAAGAGTGTTGTGTTCCTCACAAAAGCCAACAGGTGCTAATCAAAACATATCATGATATCATCTACCTTATGTGTTCGTCGGTATTTCCACTTTCCGTCAGTGACAGAACTCACATGCGAGTATGGGAGACTGAACACTGTATCGGAGACACTGCATAACACCCTGAGGGACACTATTAACCTTCCACATTGACTATCACAGGGCATAAGTATTCATTCATATTTATCGCGGTACATGCTTTTGACTTATACATGTTTTGTCATTTGTCATCCCATCTTTCTTTACACCTGTCCACCTGATATCACTAGTTCTGTACATTTATTTAGGACAGGGTTACCTTCATACCTCTCAACTGTACACATTTTGGGTAAATGTCCCGAACTTAGACTTATAATGTTGTTCCTTCTTTGTTATTATTGTGCCTTTCTGGTAGGTTAGTGGCAGGTCATTAAGGACTGTGAGGTTAGATAATAATGACAGACATTAGTAGTTTATAACTAATAACCCTCAAAACATTCACACTAATGAATTATCCATTATTCTATCAACTTTCTAACTTTGTCAGAGGAATATTTAACATAGTTCCTATTTGTACTTATTTAAATATGCCTTTGTCCAGAAGTCTTACTCTGAAAGGTTGAGAGGTATGGTTACCATCTTATTCGTATGCATGTACATCCATGATAATCACTTACATGACACTGATATAAGTCCCTACGTCTTCCCCCAATGGTTTACACAATATCCAATAGATGGATTCTTCATTTTTGGAAGGTATAGGTGTGTGCTATACCCACATAGGAATATTAATCACTCCCATGGTGCGGACCTAATAAATCTGTGCCAACCAACACCTGTGAACCTAGGCCCAAAATTGCATACCCATGACACCCCTCCACAGTAGACATAAGACATATTTACTGTGAACGATGATAAAATATGAAGATACTTCTAGGCCCTATCCACTCTCCACTTATCAGGACATATGTCATACATTCTGTCAACCCATGTGTTATTACCCTTACACAAGCTACTGTTGCATGTACAGCTATATTGTAGCTGCAGATGTCCCTTCTTTTGCGTTGATTACTGGCCGTTGCCTGTAAAATCCACTTTTTTGAGTCCTGTAAAGGACACCTATATCCATGTTTAAAGAGTAGAACTTGCAGATTTGGCACACTGGTACTTTCCGGGCAATGGTTTTGAAAGCAGCAGTGTATTTACCTTTCTTGCATGTCTGTATGTCTATCCATAATAGCTATGACATAACCTATTTATGTACATGTGTTATATCTACAAGGACAAATGTTTATATGTTTATTATGTATATGTCGATTAATGTAATTGTGTGTGTGTGTGTGTGTGTATATATATATATATATATATATATATATATATATATATATATATATATATATATATATATATATGTCTGTACACTCTTTATTTCATATATTTATTTAGTTTAAGTCTGTGGATATATATCTATACACAAGTATATATATATATATATATATATATATATATATATATATATATATATATATATATCCATATATAGATATTATAAATAAACATGTAGAAAACAGCATTCATTTGCTATGCTGTGAGCGGATTACACATGCACATGTGCACTTGCATATCCTTATTGTGGGTTACATATGTTTACTAAGTCTTTTTGCTTACGTGGGCTTTCTTTATTGTGACGGTACCAGTACAATATCTGTAATCCGGTTAATGGACATATGCGAAACACACGTTCACCTTGACATATTTAAATATCTTTACAGCAAACACGCATTCATTAACTCATATGTGCTGTAGTCGTAGTTGACCTGGGACTGGATGCTGTAACCACTATACTATTGGTGTTCTGACTCATTTATATGCATACCCATAGTACATAGCTACATTAACATACGCCTCACCATTTCAGTTACAACACAGGCATCCACTCTCCTGCTGGGAAAAACGTGGTACTACATATTACACATTCCCTATTTCCTACTGCTCTGGACCCAAGCTGCATATTTAATCACTCCAAGGATATGCAGAACTCCAAGGCTTATAGTCCTGGCACATAATAGTCTTTGATTGTCAGGGTGTTTATGTGGTGATCTGGGTTTAGGCTTGTCCGCCTGGTGAACAGAACTGCCCTGACGAAGTTCAAATGTCAGACAAAGCACATGGACAGAATTTGTCCATTTTATAGAGGTTTAACTGTGTTTACAGATGCAGGTCTTTCTGCACCTGCCAGCAGCTTTTTATGTTGGCAATACATAATATGGGTGGGGGTGGTTACAATACATAATCCACCCTGAGTGGTTTTCCCATTCACATTTGACTATTTCCTGTATGCATTCGTACAGGGATTATTATTTTGGACATGAATTGACTACAGGTATGCAGTAGTACAGTAAACAAATGTGAGGGTTTGTTACTGTAAATATGCACAGACCTCTGTAATACACTGTTGTTTTCTGGCACATCAGTGGCTAGTCATTAAAGACTGAAGTCAGAACATAATGACAGACAGTTGAGTTTCAGACTTCATACTCTTCAGGAAATTAATGCCAATGTACAAACTGTTATTCTATCAACTTTCTAAAATTTTAAGAGCAATCTTTACAAATTGTCCATACTTTTGGGCCTTTGTCCCACTTTTATTCACGGCTTTGTCCAGATATCTTGCTCTCAGAGGTTGACAGGTATGGTCGGTCACACCTACACACACATTAAGTGTCTCTCACACAGTAGATCAGGGTTATCTTGTTTACGTCAGTGCCTTCATCACCCTTATACCATTTGCCACTATGCGAATGTGTGCAATATATTTCCGCTTATTCGTGCCGGGACATGTGCATCGTCATGGGCAAGTGTTTGATCCTGGGTAGTAGGTTATGCATGATCACTTATGGCTGGACAGTGTCATGCACCTCTAATGCACATTCCAACGTCTGTCTAGATATCTACAGGACTGGACTTCATGTCTTCTGTTCTAATGTTTACATAGGTTACGTATCCCATGAGTGATATCCAAACATTGTACCGATCCACAACAAGAGGAATACCGAACATCGTTTTGGAGTTACGAAAATGTGCTAGGTCATGTGCAATCCTGCAACCACCTAGGCTGACACTACCTACTACATATGCATAGTGGTCACTATGCGTAGCTGTCGCTGCACCATACCAGTAGGCCACGTACGGCTGGATTTGGTGGACGTTCTAGTATGGGAGCTGGTTGTGTGATGTGGAGGGGATGCTGGGTAGTCCATTATGCATCCACGTGTGTTGCATTTGTTATGGCCAGTTCCCTCCAAGTGTGTTGCATTTGTTATGGCAACTTCCATCAGGGCAAATCTGTGGGTATGTGCTGGTGACATATCTATACATTTGGATGGCACATTTCAATATTCCTTTGTTTGTGGGAGTGTGTTCTACAGTATGGCCTGTCTGCTTGTATTGCAGCTGTTTATACATGTGTTTCTGTTTCTTTCAGCTTCAGCCACTGCTCCCTCATACACCTCCGGTTCACCTATTCTGCATACGACACAGTATCGCCTTGGAGGATTGTACCATTACCCATCCACCTCACACACACACAGATTCCTCACACCCCATACATCTGTGCTTTGGTTGTTGACCCATGACACGGCCAGAGTAACACATTGAATACCCTACATGTGTCTGGTACCTGTATGGTTGTGTGGACTACCCTGCCATGTTTGCTTTCCACATGCTATACCTCACGCACATAGGTACACGCCCATACTTCACTTTCATTACATGTGTGGTATACCCGGGTACTACCCGTTCGACTGTTACACATCCTGACAAGTTCGGCTTGTACCGCTGACTTCCGGAGTTTCGTGGCCTGTTATACTCATTGGTAGGATGCCACCTTTTCTTATGTCCGGGATGGGATATATTCCGTCCACATATCCGACTGTAGTGGACAACGCCTACCCACAGTTGACGGTAGGGTTGCCACCTTTTCAATTGGCAAAGTGGGACATTTTTGGTACACACATCACATTTTACAGGCTGACACATACCCACAGTCAGTACACAAGATAGAACTTGACTATATAACAGCTTATTCTTGTAGCAGTTCAGTTGCTTATTCTGTTTCTTATAACATTTATGTAATTTAGATACAGGAAACCTGTTTAATGCAACTATTACATAACGTATAGGGAATAATTTTGTCCTATAATCTCAGGACATTTGCCATTGTTGCATGTTTTTGTCAGGACACAACTGCCCAAAGAGGGACTGTCACTCGCAAAGTGGGACAAGTGGTAATCCTAGTCGACGGTATGGATAATACTGTTCTTTCAGCCTACATGTGTCCTTATTGTTGTGGCTGTTTGTATGCTCCTACTGTTTCAATTACATGCTTATTCTATTTCCTATCACATTTGGTGTGTGACATACGGACATACCTTTTGTATGTGACTATTACATGCCTTGTGGGATATAATTTGGACATATGGTCGCTAGATATCTACATTTCTGGTGTATTTTGTTATGGACACATCTGCCCAGCTTTGTACCCTCCCTCACATTATGGGTCAGCTGGTGACCCTCACCATTGGGCTGGACATACCTACTGGCAGATTGCTAACATATGATGCATTTCACTTCCACTTGCTATGGCTATCTACACTGCGTTGGACTACAGCCACACGATCTTCCATGTCATTTGATCGCGGGATAGGGACCCGTTATTCCCTACAGTGCATTTGTGTTTGCTTCATCACTTTGTGTTCGCAGCTACTTTCTTGCATGCTTTGCATACTTTTCAGTATCCAGGGACATTGACGTGGCTATTATCTTGCAACTTGTTATATGCAAGCATTTTAGGTTGCACATCGACAGCTGCCATTTCCACTCCTCTGTGTGGTACTTCGACATGCCCTATGCACTTGCGCTCCTTTCCTGTGCATGTGGCTGTGTCAGCTGTGCACCTTCATTACTATGCATTTGGCACTACTGTGCCATCTTCCCACCACACGGTCAGCACAAGCCTAACGCCGCCCTTGCGCTGAGCGTCATGAATCCTGGGGTACATCAATAGTAAGGAAAGAATATTGTTTAGAAATATCAACCTGCCTCAAATGCTCCAAACAATACCATGAGTCTCTTAATATATGCTCAATACCAGAGACCACACACTTGGTCCCTACATCCACAAAGGCTGCCAGAGGTTCCATTATCGAGTCCCTGGCTGCCACAATGGGTCTAAATGGTGGATTGTTAACATCTTTGTGGATTTTGGGAATCCCAAAGATGGCAGGAATGATAGGATGTGTCACCTTCAAAAAATTGATTTAGTTTTCATCAAACACTCCCTGGTATAATGCTTCAAACAAATAAAGCTCTGCACCCGTGTATGCCCTGTTTACTTCACATTTAGAAACCCTCTTGTATGTTGTGGTGTTGTTAAGGATGTTGTGCATTTTAGACACATAATCAATGTGACTCATAATCACAACACCCCTACCCTTATCCGGCTTCATAATTCTTAATTCTTTATTTTTGGCCAGGTCAGTCAAGGTTTGTCTCTCATCAAAACTAAGGTTAAACTGGTTTTCAATCCCCGGGATTCATGAAGCTTGGCGCAAGGCCGGCGTTAGGCTTGTGCTGACCGTGCAGCTTGAAGAGGGTACAGTTGCACCAAATGCATATTAATGAAGGCACGCTGCCGACACAGCCACGTGCACAGGAAAGGAGCACGAGTGCATAGGGCGTGTTGAAGTGCCACACGGAGCCGTGGAAATGGCAGCTGTTGATGTGCAGCCTAAAATGCTTGCATATAACAAGTTGCAAGATAGTAATCACATCAGTGTCCATGGATACTGAAACATATGCAAAGCATGCAAGAAAGTACCTGTGAAAACAAAGCGAAGAAGCAAACACAAATGCACGGTAGGGAAAAACGGGTCCCTATTCCATGAACAAATGACATGGAAGACCGTGTGGCCGTAGTCTGACGCAGTGTAGATAGCCATACCAAGTGGAAGTGAAATGCATCATATGTTAGTGAGCCACCAGTAGGTACGTCCAGCCCAATGGTGAGGGTCACCAGCTGACCCATAATGTGAGGGAGGGTACACAGCTGGGCAGATGTGTCCATAACAAAATACACGAGAAATGTAGATATCTAGCGACCGTATGTCCGAATCATATCCCACAAGGCATGTAATAGTCACATACAAAAGGTATGTCCGTATTTCACATACCAAATGTGATAGGAAATAGAATAAGCATGTAAACGAAACAGAAGGAGCATATAAACAGCTACAACAATAAGGACACATGCAGGCTGAAAGGAACAGTATTATCCGTACCGTCGACTAGGATTACCACCTGTCCCACTTTGCGAGTGACAGTCCCTCTTTGGGCAGTTGTGTCCTGACAAAAACCTGTAAAAATGGCAAATATCCTGAGATTATAGGACAAAATTATTCCCTATACGTTATGTAATAGTTGCATTAAACAGTTTTAGTTTTTCTGTATCTAAATTACATAAATGTTATAAGAAACAGAATAAGCAACTAAACTGCTACAAGAATAAGCTTTTATATAGGCAAGAATTCTAAGTTCTATCTTGTGTACTGACCATGGGTATGTGTCGGCCTGTAAAATGTGATGTTTGTACCAAAAATGTCCCACTTTGGCCAATTGAAAAGGTGGCAATCCTACCGTCAACTGTGGGGAGGTGTTGTCCACTACAGTCAGATATGTGTACGGAATATATCCCATCCTGGAGAAAGGAAAAGGTGGCATCCTACCAATGAGTACAACAGGCTGCCAAAATCCGGAAGTCAGCGGTACAAGCCGAACTTGTCAGGATGTGTCACAGTCGAACGGGTAGTACCCGGGTATACCAACCATGTAATGAAAGTTAAGTATGGGCGTGTAGCTATGTGCGTGAGGTATAGCATGTGGAAAGCAAACATGGCAGGGTAGTCCACACAAACATACAGGTACCAGACACATGTAGGGGATTCCATGTGTTAAGACAACAGCATGCCACAAGTGGTGGGGTGGCCATTCATCCCCCCCTCACCAGAGTGGAGGAGCTGATCCTAAGCATGGTGGCTCCTGGACAACAGCAACATCAACCTCTGACATGCATTGTCATAGAGGCCAGAGCCACCCAGCACATCCACCCAGAGCAAGCAGGTAACATGCCCTGTCTGTAGACGACAGTTAACTGTATTGTTAGATTATGTCTACGTGAGATGTGTACTGTGCGTTTAGCAGTTCTGCTGCCTAGTGTTGTGCAATACTGATATTTCGAATAATATCTCTACACCTGTGACTGTTGACTGTTGTTATACTGCAGTTTAGCATACCCACTGTAGCAATGCCACAGTTGTGGCCACTGACTAACTCTCTCATATTCTCGTAGGTCCCTCTGGTGTGACAGCAGGGCAGCCGATCCATGCTGCTGAGTGTGTTATAAATGCAATGTTGGTAATGAAATATGCATGTCATAGGTGAGGTGTAAGCCATGTACACGTAACACACCTATGCATAATACATGCTGTGCATGTTTGCTGTAAGACGTTGCACAGCTCAGTAATGTCAGTAGTTGCCTCATTGACATGCAATACACAGAGCATAAGACACAGTTGTGGCAACCCCGTACTACACATTGGATAGGCATAGTTGCAAGACCTGTGCACAACATAACACGTTTATCATACGCAGTACACAAAGACATGCTACATATGGAGTAACCACACACCTCAGTATCCCACATGTCATCCACACATACATGATGTACCTCAGGGGTAGAGGCCTATCATAGGGCTGTGCAACACTCTTCAACACATAACACAGTCATGTTAGGCAATGCTCCCTATTGGGCACCTCATACACCCATGTACAAAGTGGCTGTGTAATAGTGAACATAGCCACGGCACTGCAGTTCAGGTACAGCATGCTAGGCGGTGGTCTGTCACACAGTAGTAGCCGTGAGTGACCACAAGATGCATGACGATGATGATGGCACATGGTAGTACACCCCATCCAGTTACAGTGACCACAGTACTACACACAGCGGTCTTTGCTTTGCACCTCATTGTTGTGTGTGTGCAAACATATGCACCTATACACAATATGCATAGCATGTTGTGTGTGTGCTTACATATGCCAGTATACACAATATGAACAGCTGTCGCCATCTGTACAAAGAGTCATATATATGTCCTGGAATGCTATTGGGTGTATAGGTCACATGACACACATTGGGTTTGTTTGGTGTTTAATGTTGCTGTCGTGTAGCATGCCATGTCATGGCTGGCACCGACATATCTGCAATATGTCCCACACTCACCATAACCACTGTACAATGGACATGTCGAGCATTGGAATTCCTTCATGTCTACATGCACCACTCATCCCATGTCTGTACATTGCATGCATTTGCTACACCTGTGCCCACTATTATTCACTATGGACACAGACACTGTAAGCAGACATAGCAATATTTGTGTCACACAGATAACACATGCAGCCATGGTATGTATACCATTGAGTGATGGTGCACAGGACATTGCAGAGCAGATAATACTTGCACAGCAATGTTGTGTCCATGTACACATTGTGTTCCAGGGTGTAGACAATCACTGAACAACTACACACATGCATCACAGCCATGTATAATGTCATTAAATAGGGCCGTCAACACTTGCACTGCATGGTCTTGAGCAACACATATTCTGCATGCTGACACTTGTGAGGTGACTGTTTGCCCTGTGATACTATCACCCACCTTCACCCACTATTGTGTATGTGTTGGATTGCTGATGTGTGTGTGTGTGTGTGTGTGTGTGTGTGTGTGTGTATGTGCTGTGGTAAGCAGTGTATTTGTGTGCATGTGCGCATGTGTGCATGTGCTCATGTGTGCATGCTTGCATGTGTTCATGTCTGCATGTGTTCATGTGTGCATGTGTGCATGTGCTCATGTGTGCATGTTTGCATGTGTGCATGTGTGCTAACATCATGTACAGATTGTGAAGTGTGTTTCCTGTCTTCCTTCCACAGGTGCTGTGTTAGAGGTGTCTGAATGCAGTAGGAAACCTGATGTCACTGCCACTAATAGTGGAGATGATGACACATGTATTGTGGTACAGGAAGGTTTGTCAGGGTCTGTCGTTGGTCCACCAATTGACAGTACACAGCATTCAACCCCATCTTTGCACACACCCATACTGCCAATACATCCCTCATCACCAATGGCCTTAGCTAAGGGACAGCATACAGTCAGCATTGACCAGGAGAGTGTGGTACCCATAGCACATGCATCCCCTCACAGCAGCCATAGCCGGATTACTGGAACAGTACCACATAGGCAGATATCCAGGGGTTCTCGGGGGAGCACTACTGGTCATATTGCCCCGGGCAGATGTGCCCTCAGAGGTATTACAACCTCCATAATGTTCTGGGCTGTAATGCAGGCACAGGCACATATGGAACGGTACACCCGACAGGGACTAAGGGCGCAGAGGGCCCATTACACTGCTATCAATGACAGCATCCATTACCTTGCTGGTGCCATCCGGAATTACACCAAGGTCATTGATAGCCATTGGAGGGATGTCCTCCACAATGTGTTAGCCAAGAGCCAGGACTGTGTGGGATGGATGGGAAGCCAACACGGATGCATGCCAGCAACAGCATCAGCTGACAGTCGTCGCATACGGACCACATATCACAGCCGCTCCTGTAGTGGCAGTACCAGCCACAGCAATGCTGGGGCTGGCCTGTCCATTGACTGTCCTACTAGACCATGTGCACGTGGCACTGGCCAGTCCCAGCAGGGACATGGGTCCAGTCATCATACCTCTGCCATTGATGATAGCACCCAGTCAGGGTTGGTACCCGATACTGCCCGTAGCACCCCTGCCAGGCACAGGTACCATGTCCGTGGCCAGAGACAGTGATCTGTATGGCCTAGCAGGTACAGTCTGTGGCTGTCCCACAACTGCCTGTGTATGGCAGCCACATGGTGGAGTTGTGTGCCTGCAGACACACACACATTAACCAAACAACTAGGGCTCACACATACACACACACATTACATCAACATTGGCCCATGCTGTACTGTTGCCACCCCACACACACACACACACACACACACACACACACACACACACACATGCAGACATGTCGATTGGATGGGTCAATGTCGGGCTCTGGCAAACCAACAACACACCCTGTGCATATGACACCTGTGCCACCTCCCGTCATCTGTCACATTGATGCAGGAATAGGCTAACATGGTTCTGATGCACAGGGTGACATTATAGCAGTGTAGCAATAGTAGCAAATTGCCAACAGGAAAGTGTACTGATATCCTCGTAGGTATATCTGAGCAGGCATTATGCATCACAGCTCTGATAGTCATTGTAGCATTGTTTACACCAGTGTTCGGTCTGAGTATGTATTGTCCACCCATGTGCCACTTGACTGAAGTGTACAGTGTTGCCAGCATGTGTTAGTGAGTGGATAGTATTTGTGTGATGTGTGCATTACAAATTAGCAGGTGTACATCTGTGAAAATGGTGTGTGCGCACTGTCTGCATGTACGTGCATAGTGGACATGAGGGATGTGCGACACACCCTGTTGTACACATTGTTAACATCTCATGGTATCTTTCGATGGCCAGTATGCATTCGACTACAGACATGTACTAACATGGGTACATGTGTATGACATGAGTTGACACTATGCTGTGGGTGATACTGTTGATATCTGTCAATGATCTGCAGTCTGGAAGTATACACCACCTCAGCAGCATGACTATAACCAATCATTAGATGATGTCCTGACAAATGACATACAGTTGTAGGGAACTCAACAGTTGGATCCTTCCGGTACTATACTATAACAGTAACCAGTGGTATTGACTGCCACACGTTCCTGGGACCACACCTGTGTGGCATACAGCCCTCTCGGGTACATGCAAACACACTAGGGATATGTCCATCCACATCTGGAAATGCATGCATTGGCCTACACTGCATTTCCTGGATGGGACACATATCCTATACAAGGGTATCATACAGACAGATACCTGTTGTCCAATACATGCTGTATAGCCATATGCCAACTATGGCATAGTCACCCACATTTACTAAACATACTATCACGACAGTACCACATAGGTGGTAGCCCTCAACATGTATGTTGGGTACCAATGTGTACAGACAGACACGTGTTATGTCATCTGTCCCTTGGTATCCACATATCCATAGGTATTGTGGGGTCCATTGGTGTTTCACATAACACATTTAGGGACCTGCATGCATATCCACAGTGCTGGTGTACACCTATAATGACTGTCCATTACTGCCAGTCGTTGTTGTGTATGAACATGTATGACATATACCCCAGGCAATTGCCCTCACTCACAGTACTCTACAGTACGTGTCATGGGTGAGTGTGGCACAGATGACCTTGGCCACGGATCACTACAGTGGCCAGGCTTGTCGCATACATACATATGTGACCTATGATCTGAGAAGCAGCGGCACAATCTGTCGAAGGAAACTAATGTATTCATGTAGTATGCAGGCTTCACACCTATGTACTGATTGAGGTCACATGTACATATATTAATTTGCCACGCAGATATCCGATGTGTGCAATGCACATACTGTTTTAATCATAGGTCATACCATAGAAAAAGCAAAACCCACACTGCATTGACCATCTGTGGCACACACACAGGGTTTGCAGGATTCAAACCCCTACCTAACTATGTTATGACACTAGAGAGAAACACATTAATACAGTGCACTACATGTTTTCCTGGGTGGTTTCTCTTCTCCTGATATATTTGTAGGATGCTGACATCATCAGACATTCCAAAGAGGGATGTACCTCTTTTATTGTGTTTTCCCAGTCTCCAAAATGGCTATTCCTCACAAAGGAAATCACACACCTCCCCCCCAGACACACAGTCAGCATTTGCAGGATTCAAACCCCTACTTAGCTATGTTATGACACTACATAGATATGCATTAACATGGCATGCTATATGCTTTACTGGTTGGTTTTTGTTCTCCTTGAATATTTGTAGGATGCTGACATCAGCAGACATTCCCAAGAGGGATGTACCTCTTTTAATGTGTTTTTCCAGTCTCCTAAAAGGATATTCCTCTTAAAGGAAATCACACACACACACACACTATCAACGCTTGCAGGATTGAACCCCCTACCTAACTATGTTATGACACTAGATAGATATGCATTAACACAGCGTTTTATATGCTGTACTGGGTGGTTTCTGTTCACCTGATATATTTGTAGGATGCTGACATCATCAGACATTCCAAAGAGGGATGAGCCTCTTTTAATGTGTTTTCCCAGTCTCCAAAAAATGTTACTCCTCTCAAAAGAAATCACCCCCCCCACACACACACACACACACACTGTCAGTGCTTGCAGGATTCAAACCACTACCTAACTATGTTATGATACTAGAGAGATACGCATTAACACAAAACACTATGTGCTTTACTGGGTGGGCTTTGTTCACCTGATATATTTGTAGGATGCTGACATCATCAGACATTCCAAAGAGGGATGTGCCTCTTTTAGTGTGTTTTCCCAGTCTCCAAAAAGGCCACTCCTCTCAAAGGAAATCACATACATACAGTCAGCGCTTGCAGGATTCAAACCCCTACCTAATTATGTTATGACACTAAAAAGATATGCATTAACACAGCTCATTATATGCTTTACTGGATGATTTCTGTTCACATGATATATTTGTAGGATGCTGACATCAGCAAACATTCCAAAGAGGCATGTGCCTCTTTTAATGTGTTTTCCCAGTCTCCAAAAAGGCTACTCCTCTCAAAGGAAATTACACACATACACTGTCAGCACTTGCAGGATTCAAACCTCTACATAACACTGTTATAATATTAGAGAAAAACACATTAACAGGGCGTGCTATATGCTTTACTGGGTGGTTTCTCTTCTCCTGGTATATTTGTAGGATGCTGACATCATCAGACTGGACATGGGAATGTGTGTGCACTTTCTTTTATGCAATCCCAGGAATGATCCATGTGGGTCGGCGGGTATCAACAGCTTGAACAGGACCCTGTGAGTCGCACCTTCTGTGATCTATTTGTGGACACTTTGACATCCCTTCATATGTCAACACATATCTATGCACAGATTGTTGGTTTTGTGGATACAACATGTGTCTGTGATGTTGATGAAGAGCTATGCAAAGTCTATGTGGGACATGTGTAGCTCTGTTCAGTGATGTATGTCCTGGGTGGCTGCCTTGCAAACAGTATAGCATGTTTGGGAACCATGATCTGCACATGAACATACCACAGTTGGTAGGGTTGTGTGTTTGTCAGCTTCCAATAGCTCTGTTTATGACTTCAGCCATGATGCACTCCATGGCCTTGCAGATCAGACTTTATAGGCTTACTGGACTATACTTCCCATGGTGTGTTGTGTACCCACACTTGTGGGGAGTGCCATATGTTGCTGTAACACATTCGATGGTTCCAGACCCTGTGGAGTGGGTGAGGCTCAACAGACTGTTCAGGTGCAGGGTCTGTTTGTTCTGTAGTGCATGCATGACACATATTGGGAAACATTGTAATCCAATTGCTGCCATGCTTTTGGATTTGGGGGGAGCTGGTCAGTCATTCTACACGTGATATCTCCTGGTATGATGTCAGGAACTATCGTCAGTGGGAGGTGGTTATGTATATATGGGCCTGTGTGACAGGATGTCGGCATTGTCAGTAAGGTACAGTTGGCCCTGACTCAGGACATATATGAGTGTACATTACTATTTATGACATAGCTGAAGGACATGTCAGGATTCTCAGTCTGGACCCCTTCTCAGCTACTCTTTACAAAACACCAACAAACCTGAGCACTAATCCCGGTTATACTCTTTTACACACTTAACACCCTACTGATCCTTTGTGATCAGGCTACAGAGTATGTCATCATAATATACTGACATGTCCAGGGGTCAGTTTTGTGTGTACTCTCCAGTCCAGCTAGTGAATATTGTGGTTAAGACACAATGTGACATCTGTCTCATGTACACAGACAACCCTCTCCTCCTCCCAACACACTCGGATATATGTGTGAGATATGACAATGTTGACATACAGGAAGCTGAGCTCTCTCGACCCATGACTGGCATGGTCTATCAGGTGGTGAAGGTGACCACACACACCACATATCAGTCTCACATACACCGATAGTGACAGCAATCAAACCACATTATCACACAAACACATACTTGGAGGCTCTACATACACTCTGCCTAAGCAGCAGAGACCTCCAAAGCAGACACACAAACAACTGCTACCCCCACTACAATACCCACATATCACATAGTTCACAATGTCAGTGTGCCACACAGTCACTGCCCTTCGGACTAAACAACACACCTGATACACTTGTAATGGGTGACACTTAATGTTAGATACACTGACATCCCACTCACCAGGCCAAACAAGGGAATAGTCACTTTGAGCTGTCTCTCAGGTGCCAGGATCTGCCACATAACACATGCACTCAGGTCACTCCAAAGCAAGTCCAGGACTGGCTCTATCATTGTCCATGCTGGTGCGTACAACCTCAGACATTCCTCCCTGGACCACATGACATGATACATAGAGGAACTCTCTGATCATGTAGCCCAGGCCAGTATGACCCTAACCTTGTCTAGCATCTTACACTCACCAAGTATGATGTCTCAGTATACCAACAAACTGATCACGTTTAACAGTTGGCTAACATAGTGGTGTTATTCAAAGGGGATACAGTGTCTGTCAGCCTGGGGTGACATGCTTGACATGCCATGTAGCTTCCCTATGGACAGTTTGCACCTGTCACCCTTGGACTTTTGAATACTGGCTAAGGCACTTGCTGCCACCATACTGCCTTATTTAAGCAGGGCTCAAAAGACAGACCCACCTCCATAGACATTACAGAGTACATGACACTGAGGGTAATGCTGCTCAACACCAGATGTATTACCCTCACATTGACCACACTCAGGAATCTCCTCAGAATGGAGAATAGCAATATCTGTGCACTAACAGACACATGGTTCAGGCTCCCACATGCACACCAGCACTACCAGGTTATATTTTGTACCATGCTTTCTGAGTACATAACTCGGAATGGCCAACACAAATAGGGGGGGTATCCATATACATCACAGATACCCATACCTCCAGGTTGGTAGCACTGCACAAAGCATCACAGACCATACATATGCACCTAACATTGTGCAAATCTGACTTTTGGTTTGTTGCCTGCTACAGACCATACTCACAAACTCAGCAACCACACTCATCTTTCTGGGGAACACTGGACAATATGACGGTCTCCCCAAACACCATTATATTGGGTGATGTCAAATACACACACATTGACTGGGGATAGTACTCAGGCCCCAACACCCTCGCCCAACAATAGCTACAATTTGTAAACTCATATGCTATGGCACAACCGGTCACCACACCCACAAGAGGGGACAACATATTGGACATGATCATCACCAACATGGGGACTCTATGTTCCACACCTGCGATATACCCCTCATTGGTAAGGACAGAACATATTTTATCTCACTGAACATCCATATCCTGTCCCCACACCCATCCTGGGTAATCTTGGTGAACTTCCCAAAAGCAAATGTCACACTTCTACATACCACGGTGGTATCCTTTAGAGACCCTGGGTCAGTGGTAAGTATGGCTCAGACTGCTGAATCCTTTACATACACAGTCTATAGACACCTAGTGGACTGCATGGATCATGCTATCCAAAATAACACCTGGACTCACTCCTCCAATGGCAGGGGACCTGTCTGGTGGACCCCGGACATTAATATGCTATACAACAAATGGAGGAAGCTACTACATGATTGAGCACAATCCCAGACAAGGAAGGCATCTGTGATCTGTACTAGCAGACAGCTACAATCACTCATGTATTTATGTCAGGCCCGCTTCTAACGGGCAATTGCACCAGACACACTGGACACTCACAAGGCCTTCTTCAGTTAATTCAGGTACCTGGCTGGACACTCACTGATATGCTGTGTGTTACTGCAAACTGACTGAACATACCCTGATCCCACAGACATTGCCAACATCATGGCAAACAGGTTCAATGGGACCAGACAGTGTCCTGGCCTGTGTTCTACACGGCCTTCATGACAGATGTAACCCTCACATTACGTCACTGTTTGATATCAGGGTTACTGCAGGATTTGTACCCACGGAATGGCGTACAGCAATAGTGGTCCCTCTCCACTGAATACTGCCATAACAGACCACAGACAATATTGGCCTATAGGGCTAACTCGCCTGTTCTGCAAAGCTATGGAGTGTATTGTAATGGGACTCATGCACATAGACATGGGAAACCTACAGACACTGGGTCCTACACATTACAGCATTGTTGTGGGCAGGTCTTGCCTGTTGGACCTGTTTGTATTCTTTAAACAGTTACCAGGTCCATCAGTGTTGGGACAGTTGTCCACACAGCCTGCCTGGACCTTGCACAACCCTTCAACACAATACCCCACACGGCCATTATGCATAGGCTCACTGGCATCACTATCGACACATATCTCACATGATGGATTGCTAACTGGATCAGGGATAGCACCCACATGCTCAGTGTTGCAGGTGCCATGTCTGACTATACACCAGTTACACATGGCATCCCACAAGGCTCAGTCCTGGGACCTCTCTTGTTCAGTATATATTTGTGTGATGTACAGGCTATCACAGGAGGGATATGGCTGTCCATGTTCGCAGATGACTGCAAACTGGGTGCCATAATCAACTGTCCAGCTGGTACATGCATACTCATACAGGGTCTCACAGAGATAGGAAGACTGGTGCCTAAGCCATGGCCTATGGCTACATGCCATTAGTTGCATAGTCATCCCCTTTGAGAATGACAACATGCCCACACATTACCACATAGGTAGTAATCCATTACATACGGTAGTAGTTGTTACGGGTTTGGGGACACGACCTGTTCGTCCTCTCGCCTTTGACAATCACATTGCCAAAGTGGTTAGACAGTACTTCTACATAGCCCACCATATCCCACATGGTTTCACATGTTGATCACTTGTGGTCATTGTGCCCCTATACTCATCACAACCATGCTTGGTTACTATGCCATTTGGGTTGTACCTTACCCGACACATGCGGCAACTGTAATGGCCACAAATGTTATTCATCAAGCAGATGTAGGGACTCACACGGATGCCCTGCACAGTTCAGATACAGTAACTCCAGCTCTACTCAGTCACTTACCACCTACACGGATGTGTTGTGTTCCTGTAGTTTAAGACAATATCTGACCCAGAATTAATGGACATGCTCCACCTCAGGATATCCAACTCTCTTGGAGCTACACACTCCAGGGACATATACCTCAGCACAAATGTTGATAGGACATGCTGGGGGGACAGATTATTATCCATAAGGCTCCACTCACTGCAGAGTGTAGTCCCAGTTTTGCATAAGCAGAGCCACTCACTGACCACCTACAGGTGACATCTTGACAAGTGGATGGGTGATCGTATGTGTACCCATGGGATATCTTCTGGGTCCCTGCTAGACAGAGGCACAATACACTAAACATAAATGGGCTATCTTGTGTGACCTACTATTCACGGGCACAGTGTTCTGATCTGACTGGGTTGCAGCAGCCAAACACACTCTGGCTATGCTTGAACATGCTCTAGGGCAGATAGCCTAGTATCAACCTCTGAACCTATGAAAATGTTTATGATGCACAATGTTTATTGCTGATACTGTTTGCAGGTTTTTATCATCTTTGCTTTCCCACTTTCTATGAACTGCTTAGGTATCTGCAGAACATATTTTATTTTGACAGGATTCCACTATATTATATATGT
Source organism: Protopterus annectens (assembly GCF_019279795.1). Taxonomy (NCBI): domain Eukaryota; kingdom Metazoa; phylum Chordata; order Ceratodontiformes; family Protopteridae; genus Protopterus; species Protopterus annectens. The sequence continues at coordinate 1,773,545,987 of NC_056741.1, read as the reverse complement.
GTCTTTTGTCATATAAGTGTGTGCACAGGGCAGATTGCTGGATAGTGAGAGGTTCCTGGGTTAACACATGCAACTGCCTGATATGTGTGGCCCACTGCTGTACTCCAACATGGCCTAAGTGTGTGAGCATGCCCAGTTCAGACTATCAGTGTTCTGTTGCCTGACATTTGTCTCATGTATTCGTGTGTGAGCATGCCCAGTGTGACCTTTCAGTATGTTGCTGTCTGAGGTCCACTACATTTGTTGATGTATGTGTACATTTACAATATTAACATTTCTACTGTGTGTGTTGAAAGTCAGGTTCTATTCTTACTGCAGGACTCACCTTTGTGTCATAACTCGACAGGGATTATGCTGTGCCTGCAGGGTTTCCATGGAATACTTTGCATAGACTTATCAACATTTCTTCAGACAGGTTAACCACTGCAATAATGTCATGGTTTAGTGGTTTAGTGGTTCAGTACTATGACTATAGTGCACAATATCCTGGGTTCGAGGACCATCACTGCTTATATTTTCATACTGAGCAGACCAGACTGCTCAAGGGCCAGTAGAGCAACTATGAGCATGTTGGCTTTTGTTCAGCTATGCCCTACCTAGACCCAGCTTGTCCAACATTGCTCACTGTTAACCATCATTGCTGGACGTTGGCCAATATTACTCAACATTGACCACATTTGTACTAGTTGGTGTGTGCAATTTGGTTTACATATACTACATGGTGGTAAATGCTGTTTAGCAATGCTTTATATTGCTTAACACATGGCAATCATGCCTTAGGTGTTGATGCAGGACTGCCTATGTTGGATGCACATACTACACTCCCTGTACATGTTTGACAGCAGGTAGCGCCAATGTAGGCATCCCTTTTACTATATGTGCGGGTCAGAGAGAGGTATCATTTCCAGAGTTGCTACTGAGCCAGTGTATGTACTATGCGTTGTCTCTTTGCCAAGGCCAAAGCATACTGGGCATGCCTCCTTCTGCCTACTGGGGCAGGCTCAGGTTGTTCCTCCTCCAAGTCATGCTGTGCCTGTGATGGCCCTGGCAATGGTGGGGGGCTGTTTGGCTCAGGCCTATGCTGGTCCTGCTGCAGCTGTTTTCGCAGGATCATATTATGTAGCATAGCACATACCATGACAGTTTGGGTACACGTAGTTGGTGAGTACTGCAAGGCTCCACCAGATGTGTCCAGGCATCGGAACCGTGACTTGAGCAGCCCAAACACACGCTCGATTACATTTCGTGTTTGTGCTTCTGCCTCATTATGGCATTCCTGTTCAGGTGTGTGTGCGTTTCTGATGGGTGTCATCAGCCACGGCTCCAATGCATAGCCAGCATCCCCCACTAGGTGTCCATGTGGGATGTCCCCATTGGCAAATGTCTGGTACAGCTGCGTCAGATGCCAGATATGGGAATCATGGTAGCTTCCAGGGCAGCCAGCAAACACATTCAGTATTATGCCCTGGGCATCACACACGACCTGGCAGCTGATGGAGGGGAAGCCCTTGCGGTTGAAGTAGACCCTACCCCGCTCACCGGCTGGTGCTCTGATGCGCATGTGCATGCAGTCTATTGCACCCACTACCTCAGGGTATTCCTCTATTTGCTGGAAGAGACGCATATTGCTGGCCAATACCTCACGGGAATTGGGGAAGTATACATGATCACCGACATGTGCTGACATGGCATCCAGGAACTGGTGCAGTACCCTGGATGCTGATGCCTGTGATATTCCCATCATATCACCAGCTGGTCCCTGGAAGGTACCTGTTGCTAATATTCTTAGGCCAACACATACCTTAGTTTCCACTGGATGGGTTCCCCTCTGTTGGTTCTGTGTGTGAGGCGTGGCCTGCACAGCTCAACAATTTGCTGCAAGAGGTCTCTGTCCACTCTATAGCGCTCCACTACCTCCAGCTCATGTACCCCCTGGTAGGTTACCCTGTGCCTGTACACTCTTCTCCGTCTCCTCACTGTGGGTTGTCCAGCAGCATTTGCATCATCACCACCCTCAGCATGTTGCATATGTCACCTTATAACAGCAATGGCAGCTCCTAACATTTTTTGCTTCAGTACAGCTTTTTCAGTTTTCACTTCTATTAGCTTACTGCAGTGTTGCAGTGTCTCCTGAGAGAAACATAATGGACTGTTGTTTGCAGTGTTTTAAGTGCTGGGCTGGGCTGGGCTAGTGTTCTGCCTGGGTAATTGCCTGATTCTGATTGTTTTCACCTGCTAGCTCTGCTAGTACTCCCTGGTAACTTCCCTACTATTTGGTGTGCTTCCTTTTTCCATTCTGTTTCCTCTGGGGGGAGCGCCGTGCACACAAGCGCAAACACACGCACACCAGCTAACATGCGTGCACACATGCTTACACGGACTAAAACCTGCTTATTCTTGTTAAAATGCACACACACCGGTGCAAACGTGCTTACAACTGTTTACACAGCCTTACATATGCTTACTCAAGCTTACACATGCGCACACACACTTACATACACGCACACTGTCTTACCCGGGTTTTCTGGCATGCACACACGCGCATGCATGCTCAGCAAGAAACTTTGGTGTTATCCACGGCATACACCTTTCATTTCTTGACTTTACCTGGCCTATCTGTTGATACACCTCTTTCAATAATATGTAATTGTTAGCTGACACATGACACTTTGCTCCAATGAGCTTCACTCCTTTCATACATACCCCCCTCGTGATGTCACCTATCTTCTACTCTGGTACTCCCCTTATCCTACTCCTACACGCCACTGACTGTGCTCATTTCCTATGTAAACTTGCGATTCACTATCCTAACTCTCATTTGCATCGGATTGCCTACTAATGCTTGGTTACATCTCTTAGACTGAGCTTCCCCCCTTAGCAACCTCTACCCGGTGGCCATGTTGTCTTCAGCCTGCCATTCACTTGCATTGTAAATTCATTTTAGCTATAAAATCCACATTTGTGGATCTTAATTATTAACTTTCTGGTTTTTAGGGTGCAGCGTGTTTGGGCGGTGCTGAGCTACAGTTAAACCCCAGAGATCAGGATGAAAAAAAAGTTATTTTATTTCTATTTTGCATCACTTCCCATTGCCAATGGCCATATTTTTGGCCCTTGGCATGCTTCCTCCTGTAAATGCATGCTTTTTTGCAGCTGTCACGGCTCCGTTTTGCTATTTGCAGAACCGTACTCAGTTATCAACTGAGTGCATTTCTGCAAATAACACTACTCCTACTTAGACAGGTTTGGGTTTCCTGGATTGCAAATTTACCTAATTTGCATAGCTTTCACCTGCAATTGAGGTAATTTGCATATCCAAGCCCTGTCCATGTAGGACTAGTTTAAGGAGCTCTGTTATACGCCCCTACCAGCTCTTCCTGGATCGCTCAGCGAACATGTTGGCTGCATGGAGTCTTACTCTACTCTTAGACTCCCTGCAAGCCTTTGTGAATCCGGCCCATTGTATTTACTCCAAAGGGGAACAGCTGCATCTATGTACATGTGCCTAGAATTTGGTGATACAGGATTTCCCCATAAACAGTAGGTTCATCATACTGGAAGGGGATGTTGAAATTAGCCAGGTAATCACTCAATTTGGGGGTTGTGGGGAATGTAGCCCCCCCCCACCTATTTTAAACGTTGTAAACCTTAGACATAGATACTTGCAAGTCGAATCAATTACTCTTTCCAGAAGATAGTATATACCCAAACTATGTGGGGGGCTATGCCCACCTCACCCTTCAATGTGCCCTCCACACCCCCTTACTATATATATTAACTCCAGGATCGCACTACAGTGGGTTTAACAAAATGAGTTTCAGTCAAATGAGTTTTCAGTGAAGTGAGCTTTCAGTGAATTGTGCTCAGGCAACTAACTTTCAGAGAAATGAGCTTTTAACAAAATGAGTTTCAGTGAAATGTGTTTTCAATAAAATGAAGTAGACCCAATTTAAGTTATTATGAATGACTAAAATATCCGAACTTGTACAGTGTCTCTTACAGATATCTAAGTGGAGATCTTATTCAGGTATATAGGGCATTTAGTGACAACTACCTGGGAATGTTTGTGGTTACCAAAAAGTACTGCAGAATCATTAGACAGCCTGTGTAGAAGATTCTATTGGAATGATAAGTGTACTAATTGGTTCTCTGACAGAGTAGCTGATGCATGGAACAGACTACCAAATTACATTAAAGCAAGTACTAGTTTAGATATTTAAAAAAAAACAGCCTGGATACTTATTACGGGACCAAGTGTTTTGGTATATTGGCAAGCTAGAAGGGCATTAATACCTATGCTTGAAATCTTTGTATGTATTATTTTTCTAATGCCTCTGGAGGGGATTTTTTTTTACTAATACAGAGACACCACCTCCTTTAGTGCCTTCATCTCGTGTGGTGGGTCTGAACATGTAGTAGGCATTTAAACCCTACACTGATGGAGTACTCTAAATTGTCTTGAACCAGGTCTCTATAACAACATCTATAAACATTTTCCAGGGTTAGGAATGCTTGCAGGGAGTGGAGATTTATTTGTTAATACTCCTGTTTTCCCAATTCTGTTTTGTTATTTTGGAATCTTTAGGAGATTGATGTTGCCTAAAATAGCCATGTGGGGGGGGGGACAAGAATTTAGCCAATATATAAAAGCCTTGTGGGGACAAGTGTAGGCAATCCCTGGCAATATAATGAAGATTGTCTGCCGTCTATTCCCAGGCTGATGTTTATTGCATTGCCTTTGAATGACACCAGACGCTAAGCCAATTGTTGAAGTCAATAATCTTTTGTTTCTATTACAGAATCATTCTTGATGATTGAAGAATGCTGCTCCTTCCTCGGACATATGTTTTTGTGAGCTCCAGCTTGTCTCTCTCCTCATATAGTCCAGCGAGGTACATCTCAAGCAATTTACACTCATGACTGGGTCATATGTGTAATTGTGGTGAAAGGACTTGTCTACATTCATATTGTAATTGATCTTGGCAACTGACTCTGACCCTCTGCTTACAAAGCCTAGTGAGTGGCAGATCTGTGTGCCTGACTACAGAGTCACTTATATCTGGGATATCGGATTGTGTAGAAGTCTGTGTTATGGGCTTTTGGTTTGAGATGATGTGTTGGTTGTATGTTTCATGGTAGTTACTGCCTCTGTTGTGTGTTTCTGGAGTTGTTGATTTCATTTTTTTCTTATATTACATTTAGGGGAACTTTGGGGTTTAGGCTGGATAAGTTTAAGAGCCTCAGCTTATTTAAGTCTATTTGTCTGGTCTGAGCTATCTGTGATTGTTTTAGTGTGGTGCTGCATGGTACTGATAACCTGCTTGTTAGTAGTTGAGACTATGTGTGAGAGCTTTGCCTGCATTTATGAACATTATTCAATTATATCTCTCATACACTGTCTCTGTTTTTTTTAAATAGTAGGTTGTTATCTGTAAACATGAACCAATTGCTGCATTGTCCCTGGATGCCCATTTCAACCAAGCTGGCTAGAGATGCAGCTAGATGGAAAAATCCATGGTTCCAGTTCCTTATGGAAAACAATGTGAGAGAAAAATAATTTTAGTAGTTAAAAAGGAGTGACTTCATAACATCATACTTTTGTAATTAATGACAACAACCAATGAAAGTAGAGAAGGAAGGAGTTTCATGGTCAAATTAACACAAAGGGTAGACAACAAGAAAGACACAGAGTTTAAGAGCAAACAAGGGGCATGGTGAGACTATGGTGATTTTCAGCCATTTAACATTTTGTTGTATAGCCTGAGACTGGCACATACAGAAGCTGAAGACTTAATTAAAAAGTTCTACACCTCAGACAACAAAAGCAATTAACTGAGACCCTACCTCCACCTGAAAACAATCAGAACTTATGCAACTTCACCAGGCTGTCCATTTCTCTCACAAAAAAAAGACCCAGAATTTAATTTAATAGTAACGTCCATTTGTTAACCACATAGGACTACTGGGCACGCAGTCCCTTTTCAGTGGCAACATCTGGTTAAAGGGTCTGCTCAAAGTTAAACAGTAGTTAAAGGAGCGTTGAGGGAATCAAACTATATACCCTATGAGTGATAGCACAAAACCTTAATCTTCTGAACCAACTGCCACATTACTTTAAAAAAAGCAAACATTATACTTGTGTCTACTAGAATTACTGATAAAAGAATTAAAAAGTATATAACACTTAACACAGATTCTGTAGCATTAGAACAACCAATTTGAAATACCTTAAATTTAAAAACAATTAAACAGATGGAAACTAATACATTAATCCATGAAACAAGAAAGGAAACATTTAGCTTTTATAGAATCAGCTGAAGCTACTAGGTTTTCTTGCTTTTTTGGTTGATTAATTGTGTTTAGAAAAGTCAGTTTGGCAGTTTTAGTCAGGTATCCTGGTCTTTATTCATTTTCAAAGGGGTATAATAGACTATTGTGTCAAGAGGTAGTTTAAAAATTGTATATGTATGCATTTTCCAGGATCTTTGATAAAGGAAATAGTATAACAATGTCTGAAATTTGTACACTGTACTGCTGCTGCTGGTGTTTGAAGGCATACATTTCAACTGTCCAGATCTTTGCAGAATGTCCAGATTTTTGCCTCATATGTTTGGTATGTTCCTCATAAATTTTGTGTTTTTCTTGCACATCATGGAGGATTGAAATCATTAAATAATGACTGGCATTCAGTTTCAGGCTTCATATCCTTCAGAAAATGCATTTTAATGCAAGAATTGTTATTCTAACAGCTTTGCAAGTTTATAAGAACAATATTTAAAATCTGTCCCTATTTTTTGGGCCTTTGGCCCCCTTGATTTTTGGCTCCATCCAGATTTCTTGTGCTAAGAGGTTGAGAGGTATGTTTGTAGGGGTGTGATATATGTTTGTTTCCAGTTTGATAATACATAGCTGTTAAGGAAAGGGGTTTAAGTATATTAATATATAGGCTTAGGGCTCAGTCATTGATCTGTTAATTAGAATTGCTGTGGGGTATTCTATTGCTCCATCTGTGTTTTCAGATATTCTCCAGGTAGATTTTCTTGTGCAACAGTAGTTGGTTTAATTCTCATTAGAATTTTGTTGTGTGCATGTCTAATGAGGTGAAGATGTACAGTTTATAAGGTGAAGTTATAGTTTGTTTATAGTCCTGGACAGTCCTGTTATGTTTTTGGTCTGGTTTGATTCAGTTGCTTAGATACAGATTCTATAAAATGAACATTAATAAGTTAGTCTACGGTGAAGTAATTTTTTTGGAGTGGGTTTGCTTGCTTTTATTGTATTTATTTGTTTATTTATTTATTGCTTATGAGTGTTATTTTGCTCATATGGCACCATAGCTGTTTTTAATTGTCTGAGTAAATATATCCAGTCAACAAATGCACATTGTGAATAAGAAACACATCTGCTTATTGTATATTATACTCTTTGTATTAAGTATAATATAGATAAAAATCACACAAGAATATAATGCATTCACTAAGTCACATATGTGTAACATCATGCATGCATGTCATATGTAGCTGTATTCAAAAAAGTGCATCAAGAATTAACATTCTGTCTGCACTCATTCATACATGCACATCATAATTAAATGTCACACATTCACTCATTTATTATGCAAAGCATCATGAATAACTTATTTATACACATTCTTACATGTCCATCATATATCAGCATGATGTTTTTAGTCATTCATATGTCCAGCGTTATACATAAACACCATTAACAGTCTTATTCAAGGATACAGATCATGCATGAATGTCACCAATCAGACGTGCACATCACACATGAATATGATATATGCACTCAGTCCTTGCTGAACATCATGCATGAGCAGCATTGTCATACATGTCTCATTCATGCAACATATCATCACCTCTATTGATTACCTACCTAATAGATTAGACACTTAGTGAATCAGCACCCTGGTTTACATTTTCTTTACAGACCTCTATAAAGAACTCATATAGAAAATCCCATGGATTCAAAGTTTTTAACTGGTTCAGTGATAGAATAACCCTCAACACTGATATAAATGATATAAATGAGTTTTTTATATGAAGAAGTTAATAATACCTTCATTCTCTTTAAAATATTTTACCATGTGTTTTGCCTCTTCAAAGATCTGTTTTTCCATTGATGTTTTTCCTAGACCAAAATTTTTCAGCAGTGTCAGGGAAAATCTCCTCTGTTCTTTCCAGCTTTGGCCATAGCGGGCTCCAACAATACCTGTGGAGGTCAAAGTTCATTAATTAAAATACACTACAGAGAAAAAGACTAGAATATAATAGGCTCTCATTCAACCAAACTTTGCAAGTTCAATCCAAAATATTCCCTGTACAATCTAAGTCTGAACTGATTGTTTAAATATTGTGCAGTGGTCTGACAGTTACATCTTTATAATCAATCATCACCTGCATATAATTTTCTGCCCCTAGTATATAAACATGTAAGACACGTTTCCTTGTCTGCATGATAGCTGTCTTTGGCATGGGTCATGTCTGCAAAAGGTCTTATGATACTTTTATGCTATTTGGCTTAAAAAACAAACAAAAATAAAATACAATAAAAATAATATAAAAAATAAATAAAATAAAAAAGGAACACAACTATGCAGTCCAGAATATGGCAGTTATCTAGAGCCTACTTTGAACCACTACTAATATAGCACAGTAGAAGAGTTTAGGAAAATCGTACAGTATGACTTGTTCATTTATGTATGTATGTATTTATTTATGCATGCACTGCTGCTTTTACTTACCAGAAAGGTGAACTAAAAATAAGGACCCTTTTCACCCATAAAATGGGCACAAGAAAGGCAGTATAGGCAAAACTGACAGCTAGCAGAAGTTCTAATACAAATTACGGAAACCTATAACAAGCCCTACATTAACAAAAGTCTAAATCTAATGAGGATCTAAGCACACATGTAATGGAGCTGTAGAATTCTAAACAAAACTAAACATCAAAGCAAACCTCATTGATGCCAGCAATTCAAAACACAACAAAACTGAAATAAAAAAGTATGAAAACCATTTCCAGTCACTACACTCAAACCCTAACAATATCCCTAGGCCAAAGTTATATTTTTATTGGGAAAGGAGAGTTGCAAGTCAATGTAGAGGGTTATGGTTAGGGGCAGGGGCAGATTTAGGGTTAGTACATATGAGTAAGGTGATTGGGGGCTTAATCCTCCCCAGACTCACCTTACTCACAATAGTTAACTCCAGCACTGAAACCTGTATCAATGAGGTAATTTCCTATGGTGCCTGACTTCCCAAAGGGTACTATTATAAATTTCTTGCCACTGAGATGTAATCTGTGGCTTTGGCTCCAATAATTTGACAGTGTTAGTTCTTCCTTTAAAATGTTACTGTCTTAAATGGATTTGATGACTACTCCTAGTTCATAAACATCAGCAAGCGTGGTCTGCCAGTATCCACACACTGACCTTGACTTCCGAGCGGAAGATTCCAGACTAGAGCAAAACCAATACAAAGCCCTGATAGACTCTGCTAGTAACTGGCCTCTTTGTGAATGAAGTCTCTCCTAACCTATCTTCCTGTGTCCTATCCAAAAGCAAGCTGGCTATGTGACATTGTGGTTTATGACTATGTTTGTGAGTTTATTTACAATGCCCAAGTGTGGTATTGTTCAAATGTACTAGCCAGGTCAAGCTAGGTAATATGCATGATTTTTCTCTCATCCACTGGCTTGGTGACCTTCTCAAAGAAGTACAGCAGGTTGAGTAGGTATTATCTTTTCTTGACGATAACAAACTAGGTTGGATCCAGTGTGTGAAGGTTTTTTATTTATTTTATTTTATCATGGGAACCATAATTTTTTCTCTGGTTATTTGCTTTTCTAATCTTGCGATCAGCTGCATAACTCTGTGGCTGTTTCTGTTACTTAAGCAAATCTCTTTTTAATGAGTCATTGACTTGACTGCATTATTTTATAAGATCCTCTGAAATGGTGCTCAAACATCTTTTCTGCTGCAGTGTTAAGAATAGTGACCCATCTTATCAAAACTTTGAATGCATACTTCTAGGCATGTCAGGCCACATAAAAGTGTACTATTACTTGTTTGACCTTGAAGTATATTGCACTTTGGATACATCACAGCATTCTTTTTGCTGCCTCCACTATCATCTTCCTGTACTTCAGGCATCCAGTCCAGGCGTGATCACCACCTCAGATTCGTTTCATTATGTGGCTGTATGGGGCACATGCATAATACTTTTCATCTGTCTGCAGTAAACTTCGACAGCCATCTTTCTACCAGCTTAGCCTTTCCAAGCCCTTCTTTAGACTATTCCCCATCCAGAACTGCTACACTTATCTTTCTGTTAACCAAAAACAAGTTGATCTTTATTACATTCAATATCTTTTCAGACATGTCAGAAGTAAAGGCTATATAAAGTAATGAAAAAGGACCATTCCCTAGGTAATTCCTTTATTCCCACAATGTCATCACAAACCTCTAGAGTCTACCCTCCAAACATACCTCATTCCATTGCCTCACCTTATGTATCACCACACTCTCTTCTAGTCTTACACCTTTTATTTATTTTTATTTTTATTTTACATTTGATGAACGGGAAAGTCCGACAGGACACAGGTCCATTTTCAGTGGAGGCCCGGGGAGAAAAGCTCCAGTTAATACAATGCTACAATACATACATTTAAATATTTAGAAAACATAATTAAAATTTCAGCATATAGCATAAACAATCAATAGCATCAAAATAAACAATTCAATATTTTTTCACAAGCATTTAGATCAATACCATCAAATAGACCAATGTTAAGAATAAGTATTCAGAGGTTACAGATTTCTAGTAAGAATAGGTATCCTGAGGTTAGAAACTTATAGTTGATCTTTGCTGGAAACCTTGTGACTCTGCAATATAGTGGCCTAGCCTGGACAGTCGCATAGTCACAGTCAGTTGTTAGTATAGTGGGTTTTGAGTTTTTTCTTAAATAGTGAAGCAGAGCTTGTAGAAGTTAAAAGGTTTTGGAGTGAGTTCCAGGTTTTTGCTTTAGTACAGCCAAAAAGAGTTTTACCTGCTTCATTCTTATGTTTGATGACCTTTATGAGACTTTGTTCTGCTGACCTTAAGGTTCAGGTGGTGGTGTAGGGCTGTATTAGATCCTGTAGAGCTGGAGTTTTGTCAGAGAGGTAGTACAGTCTGTGAGCTCTAGAGAGTTGAGTAGTAAGAAGTAGTTGGGGCAGCTCAAGCCAGTTGAGATGTTTGAGGGAAAGGCAGTAATGGGATCTACTAGAGGGCACCTGTAGCACACTTGGCAATCTTGTTATAGCAAGATGCCATTCTGTTTAGTTCGCCTTGGCGAAGATAAGTCAGGATAGGGGAGGCATATAGTAGGGTGGATAATAGGTGTGTTCTAGCAATAGTGGCTTTGGTAAAATTGGTCATGAATTGCTTGTTCCGATACAGGAGACCAAGCTTTTTGTTCACATTTTTGATTGTTTGGATTATGTGTATGTCAAACTTTAGGTTGTTATCAATTAATACTCCTAGGAGTTTTGTGTCAGTTGTTGGGGTAATTGAGGTGTTATCCTTGGAGTTTATGGTGAAATCATTATTTAGTGCAGGAGCTCTACCAGGACTGAAGAGAAGTAATTTTGTTTTATGGGATTGAGTATAAGTTTAATGCCAGAAAACCATGATTCAGCCAGAGTAAAGTTATGCTTTGTTATTGTTTGAAGCTCGCTTAAAGTTGGGGCAGCGCATATGACAGTAGTGTCATTTGCATATTGTATTATAGAGGCAGAGGGGGATGGGGCAGCTATCAGATTTGTAAACATGGAGAACAGCAAAAAACAAGTATGGAGCCTTGAGGGACTCCTATGGATACTGGTAGAAGGGAGGATATCTGGTCCTGCCAAAGAACTGCTTGTTGGCGGCCTGATAAGTAGCTGTTGAACCATGATATTGTGAGGGAGTTAATGTTAAGGGTAGATGGAGTTTTGAGAAGCAGGGTGTGGTTGACCATATCAAAGGCTTTAGATAAGTCTAAGAATATAGAGGAAACAAAAAGTCTGTTGTTTCTATGGGTGTTGACTATGTTGGTATATGAAAGTAGAACAGTGGTGGTACTATGGGAGGGTCAGAAGCCATGTTGATATGTAGATAGAAGGTTATTTTAGGAGGTATTGCATTAGTTATGAATGTACTACTCTTTCTAGTATTTTTGATAAATGAGATAAAATTGCAATTGGGTGGTAGTTGGTGAGCTCAAGGGAGTTGCCACCTTTGTGGAGTGGAATAATATGAGATATTTTCCACAGATTAGGTACTTTGCATTCTGCTATGGATCTATTTATGAGTATAGACATGGGGTAGAATACAGTTTCAGCTGTTAGTTAAAAGAAATCAGCAGGAAATTTGTCAGCAGCTAATGTGGCAGGTTTTAGCTTCTTAAGGAGTTTAGTAATAAGTTGGGTAGGTGCTGGAGGCAAGGAAAAGTTAGAGGGAGTCTGTTGTGTAGAAGGGTTAGTTAGGGTTGGAGGAGTAGTAGTGCTGGTGGTATTTAGGGTGTTAGAGCTAGGGCTGTTTCTGTAAAGAATGTGTTGAATTGTGAAGGGGTATTCTCTTTGTTGGTTGGAAGTATGGGTGTGGGAGTGCCGATTTTACCTGTATGCAGTAATTTTCTTATTGAGGCCCAGAATTTCTCTGGGTTATGAGCATTTTTCTCTTGTAAGGTTTTGTAGTAATTGATTTTATCAAGACATATAAATTGTTTGGACTTGTTCCGTAGTGCTAAGTAGTTTTGTTTTAAGTTAGAGGTTTTAAGTTTATGATATTGAGCCCAGGCTCTGTCTCTGACCTTCATTATGGTTTTAGTTTCTTTTGTTAACCAAGGGGCATAGCTTGTCTTAACTCTGATAGTTCGGGCTGGTGAGTGATGGTTTAGGATTGAGAGAAAGGTTGTATTAAAGTAATCTACTGCTTCATCTAGGGGTAGTTGTTTTAGGGGAGTTCAGTTACAGCATTTTAGTTTGTTGTTTAGGTTCTTGGCTTGGAAGTTCATTTTATTGTAGACTGTTCTAAGGATGGGTTGTTTACTATGGTGGGATTTATGTCTAATAAGGTAGGTTGGTTGGTGATCAAATTGTCTGGTAGGCAGCCTGATTGGTGTACTAAGGTGTGGTCAGACAGAAGTATTCAATCTAAGATGGATTGAAGTTTGGACTTCTTATCGACTCTTGTGGGGTTATCTATGATTTGGGTAAACCCATGAAGATTAATATGTATAGAGGGATTAAATTTGGTAAATTCAGACCAGTCAGTGTTAGTCTCCTAAGAGAATGGTCTCTTGTGGATGGGAGGTAGACATCCAGTGTAGCAGGTTTCCCATAGTGGCAATGTTATTTCCTGGTGGGATGTAGGCACCTGCAATGACTATATGTTTGGTAGAGTTTAATTTTAATTTAGCAAGAATTAGTTCCATATCAATTACTTCCCGGGAGTTGTAGCTAATCTGATCCAATATAAAATGATTTTTAAACAGTACGGCTACACCTCCTCCTTTTTTCCCTGTCCTATCTTTCCACATAATATTATAGCCAGTGGGGTGTAATGTCATTATCATGATGTTCTGGTCTCAAACAATTTTCAGTTAGTATGGCTAAGTCTGGTTTATATAAAGTCAATAGGGCATGGAGGACCTGAACTTTGTTAAGTATACGTCTTACATTAATGTTTAATAGAAGTAGAGAGGAGGTTGCTCTTCTATAAAGAGGGTTTGTTTGGTTTAGATTTGTATGGATTGAAGACTTAGGTCCTGGGTTAGGGTGTATGTCTCCACAGCAAGTTAGTTGTTGAGTTAGAGATAGGTAGAATTTAAGTAGTTTCTGTAGTATTTTCCCTTGTCTTTGGGATAAGTAGGGGTTTATTTTGCTTAATGGTTTATTATTAATGTAGGGATAGCGATGGGTTGGTGAAAGGTCACATGGAGATATTGGGAAATGAATTAGTTTAGTGAATTGGGTATGGTATCTGTTTGCCACTGGGTTGGATTGGTGAGATGAAGTTGTGTGTGGTAGGATGTGAGGACAGAAGAAAGGAGGAGAACAAAAAGTCAATGTGTAACATGCTAAGTGTAGGTGTGGGAAAGGCATTTTATTTATTTCCTATCCTCCTACTTATGCTACCGTTTGTAGTAGGGAAGGTGAGTGAGAGTAGGGGCTATAAAACTAGATTGTAGAGAAGCTATCAAAAGGGTTAGCAACAAGGGTGTGGTGTAGTATGATTGAGTGGGGGATTGAAGGTGTGAATTGATTGGTTGAGTGGGTGTGTGAGGTAAGATGGGAGTGGTTAGCAACTATAAGTTTAATTGAACTGGGGGTGTGTGGGAATGGGGGTAGGGTAGGGGAGCAGAATGAGCCCAGAGCGAAGCGGAGGGCGAACAGAGTGGGTAGCACTCACACTTGGAATGGACTGCCCCTAGAGGCACTAGCAAAATAGACTATCTCAAAAGATACTAAATGCAGGTAGGTGAGAGGAATGGCCACTATATCTTGGGAGTGAAGAGATATAAAAAGTAAGGTAATGGTGTTGAAGAAGGTGGATATAACAGAGAGAGTAGGTCAGAGAGGAGGGGAGAACCTTACAGGAAATTTACAGAGAAAGACTATCAGGTGAAGGAGTGGGGTAGAAAGAAAGAAGAGTGTCAAGAAACTGAGGTGTCCCAGCAGCAAGCTCCTCAATTAGGGCAGATAAATAAGTATTAACATAAAGCAGTAGAGACATACACTAGTTGTACTTTAGAAGCTGTTCTGAATTACTGGAGCAGTACTGAAAGGTGCCCATTCACAGTGTACTTCTTTTAGTACTTTGGATGTGCTGTTTAGCAAGGCTTGGGAGCTAGGGAGAGAATAATAACCTCATGTAAGAAAGAAGGTTGAGCTTACAAACAGTGTTGAGTCAACAGAGAACTGCACTATCTTATTGTTTTTCCTTGTTCCTACTTTAAAACTAGATCCTAGTGATATATACTTTAAACAATGATTTAGCTAATACTTTTAGTGAATGGACATTTCAAATAGTTAGTACAATTAGCGACCAGTTAGGAGGTGAAAACATACATCACACAAGCTTATCTCCTGTTGTTATCCAAAAGTGCAACACATTTAGGAGCAGGGTTCCATTAACAGCTAAGCCATACACATTATTTAAATCTTTTATCACTCACGGCTATTTGTCTAACTCTGCATTGTTGCCTATACTTAAAACAGCAAAAGTCAGTTATTAAGCTGTGAAGGCATTAGCTACTGGAGCTAAAAACCAGGACTGCAGGCACTATTACAATCCTTTCTGCTCATGGCTGGTTATTTTAATTGCCAGATGGATATTTAGGTATAGTTGACTCAAACAGTTGTAAACTGTAAAGTTTTCAGCCAATCTAACCAGTACTACACCAGTACACACTGTTCGATCCTTTTAAAGACCTACAGTGTTTTTGCCTAATACCACATGGTTATTTAGGTACATTAATCTGACATAGTTTTAGATGCAAAGTCTTTGGCTACTGCAGAACCACTGTTTCCGCTCAAATTGTTATATGTGCATCTAAGTTATCAGTCGCTAATGCCACTACATCTCAATGTTAAACAGTAGAAGCTAACAAAGCCTCTAGGTTATTAGTTGCTAATGCTGCTTCACATCCCAATGTTAAACAATAGAAGCTAACAAAGCATCTAGGTTATCAGTCACTAATGCCGCTACACATCTCAATGTCAAACAGCAGAAGCTAACAAAGCATCTAGGTTATCAGTCGCTAATGCCGCAACACATCCCAATGTTAAACAGTAGAAGCTAACAGTCTGATAACTACACAATGCTTTACTCAAAATGAACAACGCTAGTATCCTAAACAGTGAAGTATAGCATTTATGCCTTGAAACAACACAATTCTATGACATAGAAAGCAATGCCCATAGTTAGTTAATGCATGTACAGTTGTGATGTAATGAGCAAAACATAATCAGAAACTTAAACAAAAAATGTTACTGGGAGCATGCTGCTGGAACGCTCACTCTAGCAGGAGGTGGAGATTAAAGATGGTGGGTAGCTGTTACCTGGGTGCTTTAAAACCTCTGACCATGGGACATGTGAACCATGAAAAGTGGGGGGGGGCAGGAAAGTGATACAGTAGGAGTAATGCAGTATGGGGCTAGTAGAAACTAGCACGGGAAAGTTAAGCACCCACCCTTGCAATGGACTGCCCCTAGAGACACTAGCAAAATAAACTATCTCAAAAGATATTAAATGCAGGTAGGTGAGAGGAATAGCCGCTATATCTTGGGAGTGAAGAGATATAAAAAGTAAGGTAATGGTGTTGAGGAAGGTGGATATGGCATAGAGAGTAGGTCAGAGAGGAGGGGAGAACCTTACAGGGAATTTACAGAGAAAGACTTTCAGGGGAACAAGTGGGTAGACAGAAAGAAGAGTGCCAAGGACTGAGGTGTCCTAGCAACAAGCTCCCCAATTAGGGCAGACAAATAAGTATTTAGATTAAGCAGTAGAGACATACACTAGTTGCACTTTAAAAGCTGCTCTGAATCACTGGAGCTGTGCTGGGAGTTGCCCGTTCACAGTGTACTTCTTTTAATACTGTGGATGTGCTGTTAAGCAAGGCTTGGGAGACTAGTTGCACTTTATTACACACAAAGATCTAGAGAATTTTTTGTTAATTCTTCATTGGGCCTTCATAGGTCAGATCTCTCTTCCTATGTCTGTTTTTTTCCCTATAGCTCTTATGCTCATAATGCCATTTTTAAGTGTGTGTTATCTGTGTTTAACTAATCTAGTTATAACTTTTACTCTTCTCTTTTTAAAGGAATATTCTTATATTGTTTAACAACTAGCCTGAAAAGAATTTCACACCACCTGTCACATGCAGAGCTCTTTACTGGGCAGGTTTTACCTGATCCAAATTCCTGAAAATGCAGTTTTGGGGTTCTGATGGAGAGTTGAAAAGTCAGCAAGCAAAGGAGAGTAGTTGTGCTGAAACTGTATTCATCCTCGAGTCTCGGTGAGTACCTTCACGAGGTGGACCCTGTTTTCACAAAACCTCACCAAGGCAACACTGATATATAGACTGTATTTTTATAGCATATATCATGGACAGAAGTAAATCAAAAATAAAAAAAAGATAGCTGGGTGCACAAGACCTTGGATAAAAAAAGTGCCCGATACAAGTAATGAGATAATATATATTTTTTTCAAATATTTTTAGTTTTCTTCTTCTCTTGTATTGTATGCATGTTACAAGATACAGTCATTATGCAAGAATACAGTACAATCATCATTTTTTTTAAGAATTCATAGTTAGGTACATCATGTATCAAAAGAAATTTCAGTGTTACAAAAAACACACTGATAGCATCCTATATACACTATGTACAAAACAGTGCTATGGACCGTCATTTTCTAATTAACATTGTGTCACAGTTAACATACTTTTTCAATATGGATACTGTAGATCACAGTACAAGTGTGTGTATGCTATATTTTAAGAAGCATGAGAGGCTGTACCTGCACGTATAAATTCTAGGCATGTGCATGGTCTAGTGACATTTTGAAGAAGCAGCCAGAGGGAGAGAGCATACATAACCACAGTTGTTAATTTATATATAAGTTTATTTCTTTATTTACCTGGAAAGTCCATTGGGCCGAGGTGAGCCCATTTTCAATGGAGGCCCAGGGAGAAAAACTCCACAGTACAGTGTTCTTAATGTCTACAAAAAGCTCCAAAAAGGCTCTAAAAAAACCCTCCAAGATACAGTAGTTTCAATATTTACAATAATAACAAAAATAAAAAGAATTTCAAGTAATACACAATATATATGATTTATCGTTTACTTAAGTTAAAGTCAGTAAGTCTCAATAGTGATGTGTTTGTAAAACAGAACTCACAAAGGCTTTTTTTCATGTTCCAAACATGAAAGCAACATGGTGTCAGAATCGGGATCAAAGAGAGAAGAACATTCGGAGCCATGAGGTACAAAGACGACAGTGAAGGTAAAACCGAGAGAAAAGAGCACAAACATAGCCAGAAAAGAATCAATGGTAATGAGAAATAACATGAACTATTTATTTGATATGAAAGATGAAAAGGGGGAATTACAAGGGCACAAACCACATTATCAGCCAAGCGCAAAGTACAAAAAGTTTGTTAACTAAAGAAAATGTTTAAGATAAAAGCATTTGATGAAATAATTAACAGTAAAACAAAAAAATGAGCGTGTTTTAAACAAAACAAGTGTGTTTAAGGCAAAGTTGGGCATGTTTAGAGTAAAACAAGAATAAGAAACATACGTTGGGCATGAAAAGGGCTTAAACAAGCAAAACGTTTACAATAAGAAAAGAAAAGAGCACATTAAGCAAAATAAAGCAAGGCAATTGTATGTCTTTTGGCAAAGTGCTGTATTTGGGCATAACTATGACTTCATATTGTGTCAAGGGCATAACTAAATTATTTGAAGTATATCAAAGTGTGTAAAAGTGCTTACAGAGTAGAGGCATTTGCTTTATACAAGAGAACAGAAACCAGGGGAAGCATTTGCAACATATAACTGACTTGAGAAACAGAGCTAAAATGTGTAGGTTTGGTGATTTAAAAGATAAGCTGATAAAGGACAGGCTTGCATGTGGTATTAATAGTGCTGCTGTGAGAAAGATTTTACTTTGTGACAGTGATTTAACATTGAGCAAAGCCAAAGAGATTTGTCGAATCCATAAGGTGACAAAAAAAACATGCAACTATGTTTGCGGGTGACAAGAGCATGGTTTCATTTGGCTCCAGAGCACATGTAGATAGTATGCAACACATGGCAAACAAGAGCAGGCCTAAGCACATGGCAGCTACAGGGTTTCCAAAGAAGGCATGAGGTTTTCCAGAAAGTTCTAAGAAGGATGCAACCACCAGCTCAGTGTGGTACAAGCATGAATCAGAAAAACCCAAATCTAACTTTATTGTCAACTGTCACAGTTGTGGTGCGAGTTATGAGTCTAAAAGGCAGAAATTCTTAGCATATGGTCAGAAATGTCACAAGTGTAAAAAATAAAACCATTTCCAAAAGTTTTCCAAATCAAGTAAGCACCACAGAATTTTAAAGAAAAGCTATACAAAAAAGCAAGTTGATAAAGTAGCGCTGAAGCAGTCAGCTTTCTATGTGGATGGTGTATCAGTGCTTGGTGAAAGAGTTGATGCAGTGATGAACTTGTTAACAAGAAGTGAAGTATTTTGTACTGTCTGGATTAATAGAAGATACACAGAGCTCAATGTACACACTGGTTTAAAGTGTAATGTTATATCAGCAGATACATTTGCAAGAGTGAGAACTAATAAGCAACTCAATGTAACCAGTAGTGCGAGACTTGTTTATGGAGGTGAAGAAATTCAAACCAAATGTTCAGTGATACTTTCATGTTATTTAGCCAAGAACTGTTACAACTTATTCTATGTAGTCCAAAGACCAGTGCAATATTTACTGGGTCTCAAAGATAATTTAAAAATGAATCTGCTTTCTATTGCTAAATAAGTTCATCACATAAGTGCATTTCTGAGTTCCAGTTTCTCTGAAGCCATCTTCTCAGAGAATGCTGATGTTTTTGATGACAAGTTAGGCAAACTTCCAGGTATGTATTCCATGAAGTTAGACTCAGAGGTCACTCCAGTAGTTAGACCAGCAAGAAGAGTTCTGATATCTATGCAAAATAAAGTTAAGGCTCAGTTGGATAAAATGATGCAGCAAGGTGTGATTTCTCCAGTCACAGAACCAGCTGAATGGGTGTTGTCCAGGGTGTCCACTCACAAAAAAGTCTCAGATTAAATCAGAATATGCATTGATGCAAGAGATCCAAACAAAGCATTAAAAACACCATATCATCCAATGTGCACAGTTGAAGAATTTGCAGCTTTAATACCGCATGTCATTGTAATTTCTGTTTTGTATGCAAAGAGTTCATTTTGGCAAGTGATGCTTGATCACAATGCTTGATCACAAATCCTCATTTCTAACTACTTTTAGTACTCTACTTGGCAGATATAGATTCTTAAGGATGCCATTTGGAATAAAAATCTGTAAGTGAAGTTTTTCAACATGCAATAGAACAAATTTTTGTTGGGTTATCTCTGTGCCATAATAGTAGATGATCTATTGGTTGGCGGCAATGGTGAAGCAGAGCATGACAGAAACCTCAAGAAAGTTCTAGACAGAGCATGTGAAATAAACTTGAAGCTCAATCCTTTGAAATGCAAATTGAGACTTCCAGAAGTTATATACATAGGCCATTTATTTATGAGTACAGGCTTGAGACCAGACCTGACCAAGCAAGCAATTATTCTTGAAATGTCAGCACCAGATAATGTACAAGCTTTGCAGCATTTCCTGGGCATGGTCAATTATTTAGGCAAATTTGTACTAGACTTCAGTGAGTTGACAGCACCTTTAAGAGAGCTCACATGCAAAAATGTTGCATGGTCATTGTTGGAACAGCATCATAAGGCATCCAAAGGCCTCAAGCATAAAATTGCTGCCCCACCAATGTTGAAGTACTATGATGTGAATAAACCAGTTACTCTGTCCTGTGATGCTTCAAAATTTGGTCTAGGCACATCTATACTTCAAGAGGGAAGACCAGTAGCCTATGCATCCAGAACACTAACCCAAACTGAGATGCAGTATCCTCAAATTGAGAAGGAGCTTTTGGCAATAGTATTTTCATGTTTCAAGTTTCATGATTATATTTTTGGTTGAGCTATTCAGATGAAACTGACCATCAACCTCTAGTTACTATTCTAAAGAAGTCCATGCATTCTGCTCCAATGAGATTACAAAGAATGATGCTCAGTCTGCAAAAGTACAATTTCAAAATGGTCTATACTAAAGACAAATTGCTCTATCTGGTTGATACTTTATCTAGATTGCCCAGAAATACAACAGAACAGCTTGATGCAGAGAATTTTGACTTTGTTGTGATGTCAGTGCATAATTTTTCCACCACTTGACTTGATGAGTTAAGAGATCACACTCAGACTGATTCAGTTTTACAGACGTTCAATCACTATATTAATGTCAGATAGCCATCAAAGCAATATAGTGTGCCACCTGAAGTGCAAATGTATTTCCTCACAGAGATGAATTGTTGATGGAAGATATCATTATTTTCAAAGGACCTAAAATTGTTGTTCCTGCTTCCTTACAACAAGAATATATCCAGATTTTGCATCATGGTCACCCAGGGTCCACATCTACTAAGACAGGAGCAAGAACATTAGTATTTTGTCCTTCATTACCAACAGACATCGATAGAGTTCTTTCTTCTTGTTCAGTATGCAGTAGTACCAGATCGCATTTGCAAAGAGAACTGCTTCAGCTAAGTCCAGTTCCTGAACTACCATGGTCTATTGTAGCAACTGATACGTTCGAGTGGATGAATCAAAACTACTTAGTTCTGGTAGACTCTTATTCAAATTGGTTTGAGATTGATCTGCTACATAACCTAACATCCACTGCTGTTATTATTAATTTGAAATGGCATTTCTCAGTTCATGCTAGTCCACACAAACTTTTTTTTGACAATGTTAATTCACTAGCCAGTCATTTAAGAAATTTGCAAAACAATGGGACTTTGTGCATGTCACTAGTAGTCTTGAATATCCTTAGTCCAATGGTCTAGCTGAATGTGCAGTGCAGAGTGCAAAGCAATTACTTAAAAGGTCAAAGTGTGACAATATTGATGTATTCTTGAATCTACTTAATCTCAGAAACATACCCTGTGATGATATTCTTGGCTCACCTGCTCAGATGCTACTTTCCAGGCAAACTAGAACTACGCTACCTATTTCTTCAAGTTTGTTGCAGCCTAAATCTAAAAACAATAAAACAATCAAGGCTCAATTTTTTTAAGAAATGTAATATCCAGAAAATTAGTTATGATAGCTCGAGTAGAAAACTCCATATGTTGACGGAAGGAGAGTTGGTACAAATTCAGACAACAAAAGGTTTTGATTGAATAGGACAGATTACGGATATCTGTGCTGCGCCGCAATCTTACTTGGCAAACTCGATAGGTCTGGAGTATAGGAGGAATCGTAGGCATCCTCTTCCTGTACTAGAATCATCATCATCACTGCAACCATAACATTTCTGTGATGCAGACTCTAAATCGAAGAGTGAATCAGACACTGTTTCCAGACCAGAATATGTTCAAAATTCTTATTCCATTCCAGTAAATGATTCGAACATTTCTCAGGTCAACTATTTTGCAGAAACTGTTCCAGTTGCTAAATCTAATTCCCAGTTTTATGTCACACATTATGGATGAATGTCTAAGCCTAGTGTGAAATATGCAGCAACATGAGAATATCTAAACCTAGTGTGAAATACGCAGCAACGTGGACTTGATTGTATATACATGTGTATTTAGTATTGTATAGTGCATGACTAAAGATTACTTGTGATTTTTGCATGCTGAATAGTCTTATAACAATTACATGATCCATTTCTCAAAGAGGGAACATGTAGATCATAGTACAAGTATGCGTATGCTATATCTTTAAGAAATATGAGTGGCTGGATGTGCACATATAAATTCTAGACACGTGCATGGTCTAGTGCCATTTTGAAGAAGCAGCCACAGAGAGAGCATGCAAAACCACAGTTTTTAATTTATATATAAGTTACTTAAGTTAAAGTCAGTAAGTCTCTATAGTGATGTGTTTGTATAAAATAAAGCTGCTTGAACAGAACCCACAAAGACTCTTTTTTTCGTGTCCCAAACACAAAAGTGACAGATACATATGTAGAACAGAGGTGACACAAAGCTTGTGAGGATGAATGCTTTATTGCCCTTTTTCATTAAACAATCACAACATTTTGTTATTCCACATTCAGCTAATCTTTTAAAATATGAGCCAGGAGAAAACTTCAATATTTTATGAAATAGGAAAGCTTACTATGGTTATTCATTATATACTTATGTGCTGATATATACTTTATTGCCATACTTCTGAAACCCTCCCATGATAGTTTGGTTTGATCTAGCCAGTTCTGGGCAATATGCAATTTCAATAGAGAAAAGAGAGTAATTAGAATGTGTAGGTTAAACATGGATACTTTTTGAGGGCTAATATGCAAAATTGCAATTTCCCATGATAATGTAGATCTTCTCTAGTCTAATTCTCAATGAGCACCATACTTAATAAGTGCATTTCCAGCTCCAGAAGATATAGAGTAAATCTGCTATTTGTGAGGAACAGCACAGACAATTTGGAGAGACCTCCGAATTGAAGTTGTTTAGTATTTCTGGGGTGAAGTAAGAATTGTTGGTTATCATTAATCGAGTATATATGAGTTTTTATGAAACTGATTAATTTTAACATTGCTTCAATAGAATTAAATTTTTGTTTTTCAGAGCATTCTTTGATCTTATCTGTCCAATATTTTGAATACAATAATGATTGGTATTTAAGAGATACTATTTTAAGTGCTGGATAGTATCTTTTTCTTTAGGGTTAGTGAGTTCCATAATGTAATACATGTATTTAATTTTTTTCATTTGCTTCAAAGTCACCAAATATTGAAGTACATTTTTTCTGATATGTCTTAGCATTATGATATATCCATTTAGAAGGTACAGGACATTCCTTATATCTTCTAAATACTTTTTCCTATGTCTGTAAATATCCCAAACTTTGCAATCCTTAATGAGTGGATAGTTGTTCAGTTTTAACATCTCTTTATTTAATCTGAGATTTGGGTTCAGATGTACTGGTTATAAGAGGATGTAAGTATTTGTTAGATTTAATCTTATGATTCTATGTTTTAAGGAAAATTGAAAATTGCTGTCTTTTTAAGCTTTCCTGATTTAAGAAAGGAAGGGCTTTGGGATTAATTTTTCTGTTATTGATATAGCTATGCCATAGTTTGATCCATAGTGGATAGCATTCTTTACACTTTGGAAAATAATCAGCAACTTGTATAATCCTGTTTGCAAATATTATGTCATAAAATAGATAGAAATCAGGTGATCTCTATCCACCCCTTTGTTTCGGATACATTACATTCTGGTAAATAATTCTGAACAACTTAGGATACCAGGTAAATTTAGTTAAATATACATTTGTTTTCTTAAAAAGGTTCTCTGGACTATTATGTTTAATGCATTTAGCTGAAGTAGTAGCCCTGAAAGAATATTCATTTTTTATAATTGCTGCTTTTGAAAGGAAATGTAGCTGCATTTTCCCCATCTCTGGATATCCAGATCAATGTCTGATCAAATCTTTACTAAGTTATTCTGCATGAATAGTTTTGGGCTATGTTCAAAGGTAGTACCTAATATTGCAGGGACTATTTTAACTTTATTCCTGAATTTGGAAGATAAGAGAAATGGTGGCTTATTGGACTGATAGGGAAAATTAAGGACTTTATTGAATTAATTTTGTAGTTTAGACTTTTGAGAATGTATTGATTGAGTCAAGAATTTTGCCCAAGTCTGTGTTAGGGAGTGAAAAGTATAGATTTTAATCATCAGCAAAGGCTGTTAGTACAATTTTGTTATTAACAATTTCTGGGATATGATGGTACATTTTTTGAGTTATAAGTAAAAATAGAGGTTCTATATATAAGTTAAAAATGTAGGGAGATAACGACCATCCTTGTCTGGTCCCATTTTAAAATTGTATTGGATTTGAATCTGTCTTGTTTATGTGTAGAATTGTGTGAGTGACTCATATGAATGCTTTATTATATTTTAAAATTCTTGTGGTATATCAACGTGTGATAATACAGAGAATAAAAAGTTTGATTTTACTCTGTCAAAAGCCTTACAAGCATCTAAAGCAAGAGCATAGACAGGGTTTTATATTGTTTAGATAATAAGATTGTTGTATCTAAAGTTAATATATTATCACATGTCAGTCTGCCATTCATAAATTCTGATTGTTCAGGTGAGATTATGTTAGGTAATACTTTTTTAATCTGTTTGCAAGTATTGTAGCTAAAATTGTTATGTCTAGATTTATGAGAGATATTGGTCTATAATTTCCAGAGTTTTCAAGATCAAGCTTGCCTTTAGGTATAAAAATTGTCTTTGAGTTATTTAAATGTAAATCTGTAATGCCATATTCTCTTATGTAATTATAGATTTTTAATAAGAGTTTTGATATCTTTTGCCCAAAGGATTTATAGAATTTATAGAACTATGCTGTATAGTCATCTGGTCCAGGAGCTTTACTTGTTTTCAAGACTATTGATTACTGAAAGTATTTTTTGTTGCATGAAGGGAGCTCTGAGTGAGTCCTTTTGAGCTTGACTAATCTTTGGGAAGGTTAAAATCCTTAAGAAGAGATGCCTCTCTAAAGCGATAGTTTGGAATTTGTTTGGGCCATATAAGTGTTTTAATCTTCAAACGTTTTAATAATTTCCTGATTAGTATTCCATGTATTCCCTTGGAATTCAATTTCTGTTATCATAGGGGCCTTGATGTTTACATTAATTAACCTCACCAATAATTTTGATGGAGTTTATGCCTAGTCTAAATACTTTGCTAGGTTTTTCATTTCTGAAAGGGACAACTGTTCTGCATGTATGATATATAAGTCTTTTTGTAAGATTGTCATTTGCTCTTCTAGTAACGACTTTGGGATTTTTTGAATTGATTCTTCTATTTTGTTTATTTCATCTTTAATTCTGGTCTCTTTTTCTTTGCTTGCTACCCATTGTATATTGTATGGCATATTAGTCAATGTTAGGGCATGCTCAGGTCCTTCTAATATATTATTAATTTTCTGTATTCTATCATTTTTCTGTAGCAAGTTTGGATTTGGGGACCAATTTGTACCCCCTTTTTCAATTAAGATCTCTAGGCTAACTAATTTTAATTGTAATCTTTGAGTGGTCCAAGAAAAAAATCTATGTTATGTACAGTAGTTTATTTGTGCCTTGAAGAAAATCTCAGATATCAGAAAGAAGTCAAGTCTGGACCACAATTTATAACAGTAAGAGTATTATGTGAATTTTGTTGCTGATGGATTTTTGTTCCTGTAGTAATACAGGTCAAATAAGTTAAAGTCTGTTATTAGGTTATAAGTTTTGCTTCTACTTATCCTATCTGCTACAGGATCAATTATATCATTCCAGTCAGTGCCTATAATATAGTAGAAGTTTGGAAATCTAGTTAGAATGTTATAGATTTCCATGATAAAGTCTTGTTGTTTTGCACATGGACTATACAGGCTCAAGAAAAGAAGTGGTTTCTGTAAACTAGAACTTTTAATTGAAAAATAGCACCATTAATATCCATGTCTTGATGTACAATTGCCTCTTTAAATTATTTTTTAATTAAAATAGCCACTTTCTTACTATTTGTTTCACTGCCAGATGCTGTTATTGTTTTTATCCATTTGTTCTCCTTTTCATGCCTCCAATCGTCTTTTTCCATGTGCATCTCATGTATAGCTATACCATTTGTTTTTGATTTAAATGCTAAATGCATAAACAGTTTCCTTTTCTTTTATTTTGTATCCCTTTCACATTGCATGAGTCAATTATCCACATCTCATGTTTCTTATTATTTTGCTCTTATTCTAATTTGTTTAGATATGTTCTCCTTATATTCACATGAATAACATCTTTTTAGTGTGGACAAATATGTCTCTGTTCATGTAGCACTTAATTCTTCCAGCTCTACCCCCAATATCTACCCACAAAACCATCTAGTCTGGAAGAGAATAACATTTTACAACTAAGAGGTTTGTTTCTTTTTTTACAAGTTAGAGTTAAACATTTCTTCATACCTCTAAATAATAATTTTTAGAAAACCTTTATACTACAAAAAATATTTAAGTATACTAAAATTAGCATCTCCTACCTGATCACCTTTCCTGTTGTGCAGCTCCCTAGTTTGAAAGTATCTCCTGAGTTCTACATCTTTCATTTAATGTTGTATTTAATTATAAAACTTATTTAAAAGGTTAACCTCCTTTTCATGTGTGTTTTTGCCTTATACATTGATTTAAGAATTTACTGAAGATTATTTCTTGAATTGCATTCTTTCATAAGATTTAGTACTTCATGGATTAAATATGTGCAATGACACCTTCCTATTTATTTTCATTTAAGGTAGTAATACATGTACTGTGCAAACTCTAGGTCACCAACTTGAAAAAAAAAAACAAAGTTTGTGCCAGAGAACAATTTTCTAAAACTCAATACTTCATTGTTTCAAAACACACTATATGCTGACTATTTGAAAGGCTAGATACCAAGGAAGACTGGCCAAAACACCCTGGGATTAGTTGTGACAAATTAGTAGTATTGCATTAAAAGACATTTTGTACTGAAATAAAAGCATTTGTAGATCATTAGCATCAGCACGGCATCAAAACACTCATTTCCCAACACAGGAACAGAGAATAATGTGCCCTTTTGAGACAAATGTGATACCTTAAAGGTTTGATAAATAGCCAATAAAGTTTTTCTAAATAATTACAATTTTTAAATTCTTGCACAAAAAACATCTGCATTAGCTTAGAATTTAATACCAACAACCAGCATAAGAAACCATGCAATGTGTATATAGTATTGCATGGTCTTAATAAGAATGAGTTTGTAACATGTTTATTCCTTTGAAAGTGAGTTCATACCATGTCTTCATTGTTTTCAAAGTTTGGAGTACCCAAAGTAATTATAATCATCAGGTTATTCAGGTGGAGATTTAATAAGCTCCTTGTAGGAATAGTGGGAAGCCTACATGGAGTGTACTGTGGCCATATCTGTGGCTGTCCTCGGCAGCACACCTTGCATATTAATGAAGGCAAACTATTGAGGGAGAGCCATGTAACACTGCTACTGAATCAGTGTTGGGGGTGTGTTACAGTGACTGGAGATGAGTAACACACTCCCTGCACTGTCAAAGTGCCAGATAAAACTGAAATATAAAAGTGAAATATTTTATTTTATTTTTGTCTGTGTTTGCTCAGCACGGTGCAGCACTTTGCAATGGACATGTGCCAGACATCTAAAAATAGAAAGCAGATACTTTTAATTTTAATGGAAAAGGTCACACTTAAGCAATGATGAGCATGTTTGGGCAGTGCGGCGTGGTGCTCAGCAGGGCTTAAACATAACTGAGAGCTATATAGGAATGTATAGCTATGACCATCATATCCATGGCAGCTGAATTGTTAGAGTCACGGCCTTGTGTGCAGTCGATGCATGGTTCGAGTACAGAGACAGGCTATTCAACTTTTACATGTGATAGTAAATTGTTATAACAATGTATTTTTAAAATTATGTATATATTGACATTTGTAAACTGGGTAAGTCCAGCTGGGCCAGAAGCCCATTTTCAGTGAAGACCCGAGGACAAAAGCTCCAGTTACAAACAAGTGTCCAATACATTAAAGTCACACTCCAAGATAATGTAATTAAAATACATAAGGTTAGGAGATACAAAGTAAAATAGACACACATAATAATAAGGTATCATTAATGAACAATTAATTGCAATATATTGTTTTTATATTTGTAATAAAATCTGGTTTGCCCTTAGCTAAGCTCTGCTTAGCACTATTAAGCCAAGCCAAGCAATGCTTAAACAGAACCCATTTTAACAGTACTTAGCTACAAGCATCTCCTCTTAGCTGATTTGGGCCCTACTAAGCATTGCCCATTTAAGCAGTCCTCAAGCTCAGCTAAGCTGGTTTGTGTACTGTTAAGCATTGATAAGCATTGCCAATTTAAGCATTGCTCAGCTAAGCTTAGTAGGTTTGCACGGTGCTAAGCTTCTCTTAGCATTTTTAAAAATGGTCCAATGGCAGCAAAAGGCAGGAAAACAACCTTATTTAAGCTGAACAGGTGGGAATACAGCCATAATCTTTTGTAATTTAATCTTGTCATAGACCATGGCAGGAGTTGGAGAGGGTGCATGCCTCCGAGCACAGTGGTGGAAAAGTTTGGAATCCAGGGTCATGTTTAGGGTCCTTGTGAAAGACCAGGACATCCAGCTGCTGCATGTCCAGTACCAGGGGGGTCAGAATACAAATCAGAGACCTGGGACTGGCTGGCATGCAACTTCACCAGTGCGCTGGTATCCCTCGCACAGGTGAGCAGGTGCATCACCACTATGATGACCTGAAGCATAGGAAGGGGGATCTCTTGGCCCAATAGATCCAAGATGCTCGGGATGACAATGCCCCACAAGTTTGTAAGTATAGAAAGCACTGATTTACCAAATTGTGGTATGAATATCTGATAGACAAGTATGCATAATGGTGTGTTTCTTTCTTCACAGCTGCAGAGGACAGAGCTCACAGCCCGGAGGCCCATGCAGGGTGCCTGGCCAGGTTGTGCCATGAGTGTGATGAGTGCAGATGTAGCTTACAATCTATAGTCATATAAACAAGAAAGAGTAAATTAGTAACTGCTAGCAGGTATATTCTGCTTTGACTATAATGCTAGATACAGTTCAATACAGATGAAAGCATAAAACCTGATAATGTCAAGTAAAAGAATTGATGTTTAAATCTCCTACTCTGCGTGTGGTTGCTGAGCGTTCCCTGGCTTTTAACTTCGTACTTAAAATTTGTGCAAACTACTTTTACCTACTTTTTCTACTTCTGGCTGTGCCCTGCTGGACTTCAAAGACCAACTTTATTCACCTACCTTACCCTGCTTGTGTATCTCCTCACCTGGGTAACCAAAGTATTCCCCTGGATTGAAAGCCAAGATAAACTAAGATTGTATGTTAAACAAGATTATATCTTCTACATGTATGTGTTAGGGTTGTGATACTTGCTAGGTGTCTAATTTAACCACCATATCAGCCAGCAGCCATACCCCCCTCTGCTTGCTTTCTTGTACTTCATACCCTCCTTCCCTAAGTCATCCTAGCCTTTCTAGTATTTCTAACTCCTTCAAGCCTTTCCCTTCTGAACTCTTTGTTTTCTTCCAACCTTCTACTGTGGTCTCCACTCATTGCAATTACAGGTTTCGACCAATAGATGGCTGTCTTCACCCACCTCTAATTCACTTACTTCATTACTTTCCATTTACTATAATCTATTAACCATAGTATCTCACCCTCTTCTTCTTCATCTCTAGTCCTATACTAGCCTTTACTCTCTCTATAGCCTCTCATTTTTCCCTTCCTTAAACTCACAACCTCTGCCTTCCTTACTTACCTTCCCTTGGCCTTACCTTCTACTATACTGATTGTTTTTCCTCCCTGCTGTTACCTTCCTTTGGGTCTGCCCCTCTCTGTTCACCCTGCGGGTTCACTCTGCCCCCTACCCTACCCCAATCCCACCCACCCCCATTGGTCCTAGCCATATACTTCTGTAGCCACACCCCCTCCCATTATCATCCTATCTCTTACCACCTCTACTTAACAGCCTTACCCCTAACCTCTACAATTCCTTAATTAAGCTAATTACATTTCTTGGTCTACTCCCTAACCTCTCCAAACCACATCCTGTATTGCTTATATTTTACAGCTTCTCTCTTACAACCACCTTTATTTTACTTAATTGTAACTTCTTCCCTCAACCTACTCAACCTCTTATAGCACTCTTTCCTTCTCCCACCTTTAGTTTTACTTACTACACTCCTTCCCTCAATATAATCTAACTCCTTATCTACATTTCCTAATGGCCCCAACACACAAGTCTATATTCACAAACCTACTACTCTTAACTACAACTCTTGCTTCTCTTACAATACCATACACACTAACCTTCTTTGAACATTTTTCTCTTCCTGAACAACACGACCCCTACCAGCAAACTCTACCAATTTCTCGCATAAACTCCCTCAACCACAGTAACATAACCTCCACCTCTATCTGTATATTACCAAAATACCATAGAGCTACCCATGTTACTTACTTCCTTATCAAAAACACCCAAACAATTACTACAAAATCCTTAAGTTTGTACAATATCCTCAACAACACCCCTTATTAGATAGTGATATTCATCCAAACCCTGACCCCAATACTGATATTCCCAGTTAACTACACAACCTAACATCTCCTGCTATCACTACCTTAAATAGACTATCTAACTCCCTCCTGATATCTCACCTTAACATCCATAGCATTAACAATAAAATTACCAACCTACATGCACTCTTAAATGTGCACTCATTTGATATTCTCTGTATTACAGAGACATGGCTAAAGCCCTCAACTCTGGACCAGGAGATTACCCCTCCTGGATACAATATCCTGAGATGTGACCATAAAACCAAAATGGGTGGAGGTGTAGCCGTTTTCTATAAATCTGAACTACAAGTTTCACCCTTCAATGTGCTGCTACCCTCAGATACCAATTCAGAAACCCTTACTGCCAAACTTCAAATCAACAAACCCTTACTGCCAAACTTCAAATCAACAACTCCAAATCTATCTAATTTGCACATATCTCCCCCTGGAAATAATATCAATATTCTTGAAAGCTTACTTAGTTACCTCTCTACCCACCTATCTCAGGAAACTATTGCATTAGGTGACTTTAATATAGACTGGGCTACCTGTAGTTCCCCTAATCCTACCAATCACATAAATCTTTATGGAGTCTCACAAATTATAACCACTCCTACTAGAATCCATAAGCCAAGCAGTAAGGAAACCACCCTAGACTGGATCCTTCTCAACAGCCATCTTGATACTTATAAACCAGGAACCCTTCCTGATGATATCAGTGACCACATGCTAACCTACATTATTAAATAAAGAATCCATAGCCCAATTACTAATAATTTTAAAACCTCCCATTCCAAAAATTGTTTTAATCCAGAGAGCTTCCTAAATGAACTGAAAGCATGCGACTGGTCACCAGTGTTTCATCTTCAACTTGATGATGCAGTGACCTACTTTAACACTAGATTCTTTTAAATCCTATTTTACCATGCACTCTATTGCTCTTCCCGAATAAGGACCACAATTGCCCTCTGGCTCACAAAACAAACTAGGCAAAAGATCCGCCTCAGAAATAAAATTTGGGCCAAATGGAGACACTCCAAATGTCCATCAGATCACTTTTACTTTAAACAGTTAAGAAATGCCACCAAGAAAGATATTCTCAGAGACAGAAAAGACTATTACCTTCACCTCCAACAAACCCAGCAACAAAAACCACAAACATTCTGGTCAGGCATAAACAAACTTCTTCAGCCAGGGCACTCTAAAACTCATGCCCCTTCAGGATTCAACCATAATAACTCTAACCAGATTCCTGATGCCTTTAATAACTACTTTACTGAAGCCATTCGAACCCTAGCCAATACTATACCACCTATTACCACTTCCCCATTAAATACCACTAAGACTCCATCTCCAACCTTTCAAATACAACCTGTACCTACATCCTTCATTTGCAACCTCCTTCAAAAACTAAAACCATGCACCCCTTCTGCTGACAGTCTTCCAGGTGAATACCTGTAAATTGCAGTGAAAGCCATTACCTATCCCATCTTCATCCTTATAAATAGAACAATTTTAGAAAGTAAAATCCCTTCCATATGGAAAGTATCCCACATCATCCCTCTACATAAAGGTGGGTCATCTAATGAGCTCTCCAACTTTCGGCCTATCGCCTTACTCTCTCCAATAGCTAAGATAATGGAAAAATGCATACACAAAACTACTTGACCACCTTCTCCAAAATAATCTACTTGTCAACTGCCAGCATGGCTTTAGACCTTTCCATAGCACAACAACTGCCCTGCTATCCTTTTCTGACTCCATAAACAAAAATCATAACAATAACACTTTTTCCTCTGCACTATTTATTCACCTTTCAAAAGCCTTTGATATGGTGAACCATAAAATGCTTATAGACATACTAAAAGCCCAATCACTTGATCCACAAGCATTACAATGGTTTAAATCCTATCTGGAAAACAGACAGCAAGCAGTACTTTGGGATAATAATCTTTCTACATCCCTCCCTGTGAACATTGGAGTACCCCAAGGCTCTGTTTTAGGACCTCTACTCTTTTCATTGCTTATTAACGATCTACATACCAAAATTCCTCAAGCCACCTGCATATAATATGCAGATGACGCTACTTTAATTTGTTAAGCCAAGTCCATAACCTCTGTCCAGTCCCTCACCCAACCAGTATTTAACAGTGTTGAAAACCGGTTCATGCAACACTGCCTCCTCCTGAACCCCCAAAAAACAATTATTGCTCTTTGCTCCTACTCATAAGTCACCTCAACTGCACTTCACAATAACCTCAAACAATGCAACTAACATATCCCCAGACACTACAACCCGTCTACTGGGAGTAACAATTGATAACGACCTTAGCTATGATGACCATATTAATTCTACAATAAAGTCTGTCAACAAAAAACTAGGCACCCTTTACAGAATCAAACCCTTCCTTAACCCTTCAGCCAGAATGACTATTGCCCAGACCCACCTTATCTCTACCCTGTTCTATGCTTCTGCAATATATACCAATCTATCTAAAAACAACCTCACCAAACTTTCCACCAGTTACAATAACACAGCCAGATTTGCCACTGGCACCCCCTTTAGAACTCACCACTGTCTCAAACTCAAACAACTGGGATGGCTAGAACTGCAGAACCAACTACTTTGTCAACAAATTGTTATCACCCAAAAGATCCTTTACCACCCTAATAATACCCCTATCCTCACTAATCTGATTACACCCTACAAAAATCTTGCAACACTACGCTCAGCTAATAAGCTTCTAGTTTCCACTATACAATCAAAAAACAAAGCTGGGGACTCACTTTTCACCAATACAGTAGGTAAAAACTGGAACCAGCTTCCTACTGAACATTCCACCCTTGCTTCCACTCTTCTTTTTAAAAAGGATCTTAAAGAATATCTTAAAACTCACTGGCTTTGTCCCTGCTCTAACCCTGACTGAAATCTCATTCCCCTTCTTGCTCTCTCTATACTTCTCTACTCTACTGTTCTATGTCGCTTATCTGTAATTAATAATTTCCTTCATAGTACTGGAAAAAAATGTTTTGCTCTCTGTATTTGATTTTAGCTTAAACCTACTAAATGACTCTGTACAATTTTATTCTGACAAATGTAACCAATGTACTGTAACTCACTTGACTATTACTATATATTGTATTCTTTGTCACTGCTGATGCTTGGAGCTTTTCTCCCCGGGCCTCTACTGAAAATGGACATATATCCACTTAGACTAGCCCAGTCAACAAATGTAAAATAAATAAATAAATAAATAAATAAATAAAAGATTTCAACTGCATTACTAATGTTACAGAAATACAAGTTGCCATTACATTAGTAATTTTAAGGAAAAAATGATCAACTGCGTTAATAAACGTTACTAAAATAAAAAGTTCAACTGCATTCGTAATGTAAAGGATAATAAATATATATTGCAGTAATTGTGGAATTACAGCTGTCTTGCAACATCAATACAGACTGTTAGATCTATAACAATCACAGCATGATGTCACCAGTAATAAATCTGTGACTTTTCTTTAGAACATACATGTAAATAATTTATGCAAACAGGGAATCCTTTTTCTTAAAATTTGCCAAAAGATGAATGGAAAATTCTTAAAAATATGGGGGAACAACATGAATTGGTCTTTAAACCCTCTGACAAGGGGAATCATTTAGTAGTACTGCATGCTAATCACTACATGGAAATGTGCATGGAACATCTTAGTAATACTAAAGTATTTGTTAAGGTGACAGTGAGTGATTATCAAAATGCACAAAACTAATTCCAGCATTTACTTTTTAAAGGTTACAGACTTGGGTATTTTTCTAAACAAGATGTAGACAAAAAGTTATATAATGAAAATAATTATATAGCATATTTTTACTATTTACCCAAGCTTCATAAAAGCATGCAACATCCCCCAGGAAGGCCCATTATTTCTGCTACTCATTATTTTTTATGAAACATAGATGTATTTCTGCATATTTATTTATTACCCTATGTAATGAAGCTACCATCATTTATAAAATATTCTTTTGATTTTTTAGATAAAATTAAAGTCATTGAGTGGACTGAAAATATGTTTTTGGGTGTCTGTTGACGTTAAATGTCTATACACTTCTATACAACATCAACATGGTTTAGAAGCTACTAAGTTATCCTTAGGAGACAGTTCACTAAGTAATTATGTATTAGAACTGATAGAATTTTGTCTTACTAATAATTATTTTTGTTTTTGTGAAGATATTTATGTTCAGAAAATAGACACTGCCATGGGTGCATTATTTGCAGCTGCCTATGCTAATCTTTTTATGGGCCTTTATGAGGTGAAACATTTATATAGACATAGGCCGGGATTCAGTAATCCTCCGAGTAAGACTAAAGAAGTCTTACTCAGAGACTGCCATTTAAGACTACAACGTCAGTGCGTCATGCATATGCATAACTAAAGAAGTCTTACTCAGGGACTGCCATTTAAGACTACAACGTCAGTGCGTCATGCATATGCATGAGGGCGCTGACTCAACTGGAAGGCTTACACAGAGCTTGTAAGACCGCAGGGGGTGTGTTGGACTGCCAAGCAGTCCAAATATCCATGCCCCTGCAACCATATAAAGTGAAAAAGACAAATGCAATGAGCGAGTCCGCTGAAATGTACACATAGCAAACAGTACACATCCCCACATACTAAACCCCTTTGTAAATGTAAAATGTAAACTAATTTTTTTTTTCTAATTCCCGATATAGCTGCCCGTATTTGCACGTGTTTGCGCTGGTGTGCCCATTGCTTAGCTGCAGTTAGCAATTTCGACATCGAAGAGCATAATAAGAAATGTTTATGCAAATCAAGCGAAACAGTAATAGCGTAGTGGTAAAGCGTTCGCACAAAGAGGAGGCATTCCCAGTTCTAGTCCCACCACTCCCCTGTCTATTTTACGTTTTAAATTAGTATATAAAATAATTCCTGACATATACGAATGAAATTTTAGTAAAAAGCATTGAAATGGCCTATGTATTAGTGAACAAAATGTACATATATAAATATAAGAAGGTGAGCAGCATTAAGGATAGTGACATATAATTGCCCATAGCTAAGCAACGTTTTACCAGCACAGTATAAATGCCCATAGCTAAGCAGCGCTTTACCTAGCACAATATAATTGCCCATAGCTAAGCAGCACTTTACCTAGCGCAATAGGTTTGCGCAGAGCTGTGCACCATGCTAACCAGCGCACCGTGAGCAACGTAGAGCAAAGTTGCCTAAACACAGCCACACTCCCTAGCCTGTCTGTCTGGACAGTAGTAAAAATAAGCAATGACAAGGTTCGAACCCAGGACACTGTGCACCATAATCAAAGTACTGAACCACTAAGCCATAACAGCTTAGCATAAACATGCACTGTTAACATACATATGCTTATAAATGGAAGATTAACCATTGCTAAGCAGGTTTGCTGTTAGCCCAGAATTTTCAAAAATGGCCAATCACAAATAAGTGTGGGCAATGCAGCATATTTAAGCTCCATAGGCGGGAATACTCACCATAACTAATTGTAGCTCTCATCTGCAGTCAGAATGGCTGGTGCTGGAGAGGGTACTCACTTTCGAGCACAACTCTGGGGCATCGACGAGTCAAAATACATGGTTTGGCTCCTTGTCCACCATCATGAGTCAAGACTCCTGCAGGGCCAGTTCCAAGGGATGGAGTACAAAGCAGAGGCTTGGAACCAGTTAGCTCATGATCTCACCAGTGCCACAGGTGTCCCTCAGACTGGTGAGTAGGTCTGTCACCACAATGCAGACCTGAAGAGATGGAAGCAGGACCTACTGAACTGATGGATACAGGAGGCCCATGGCATGCAAGATGCCCCACTACTGAGTAGGTAGCCATGGAATGAAGTATGTAAGAGATGCTAATTTAGTCTATATAATGGATAGGTATGTCTCAATATCCCTTCATTTACTTCACAACTTCAGGTGTCCGTGCTGCGAATCAGCAAGCCTATGCAGATAGGCTGCTAAGGCTGCGCCACCAGGCAGGTTAGTAATTATTCTGCATGTATTGTTATATAAAATAGGTGAGAGCGCCTGAAAAAAAGTGTTGTAGCCCAATAATAAAGCCATAAAATGCCCTGAATAATTTCTCTGCATATACTGTTATATAAAATAAGTCAGAGAGCCAGAAAAAGAGTGTAGTAACCCATTAATAAAGGTAAAATAAGTCCGGAATAATATCTCTGCATGTACTGTTATATAAAATAAGTGAGCGAGCCTGAAAAAGAGTGTTGTAACCTATTAATAAAGGTATAATACATCTTAAATAAGTCTTCTGTATGCACTGTAATATCAAATAAATGAGAGAGCCTGTAGAAAAGTGTGTAATGTAATTAATAAAGGTATAATACTTGGAGTGTGTCTGTGTCACTTACTTTGAAATGTTGTTGTACCCTTGCATTATATAATAGTACTGTTGTATTAAGTGTTGTTAACCCACAGTTGGGCAGTCCCATATAAAGTGGATGAAGGAAGTGCCAGTAGCTGTGAAGCATATATACAGTCCTCAACAGTTGGTTAATGGCTGGCATGCATAGGTAAATCTGGCACACGAGTAGCTTGTTAATGTGTTCCCCAGAAATGTGAGTGTGCTACATGAAATGTAGGGTTCTGTAGAAATTTATCTGAAAATGTCACGTGAACACATCCAAATATGTAGATATATAAATATAAATAAAATATATAACTATGTAGCAGTAACATCTGCATCTTGGACAGTTAGTATGTCAGATATAGGTCAGGTATATAATGAACTAGCCAAACCCATTACACACCCTAATGCATGTTGCCAAGTGTAATAATACATGAAGGGGATATACACCTGCAGTCAATAGAAATGTAGTGCAGACTAAAAGTACTTATAAGATGTTAATGGAGGTATCTTTTTACACCCTACTGTATGTGCATAAACAATGCAATTCCACACCTCAATGGGTATGTCTAATCTCAAAACATTTGTTGGGACATATGTCCTATTGTTCTATAAATATCTGCATTTACTTTGATGCATGTGCCCTGTTCAAATGCCACAATCTTGGTGCCCTGGTGCCACCAATCATCCCTGCATGCTGTTGGAATGTCCACTGTCATTCAATATATGCCTGTGTTATGCTTGCTGTTCAACTGTTGGAACCCTGGTGTGTTGGGTTAATGGGACTATTACTGCATGCTGTTACAACTAATTTGGAATGCTGTTGTTTATGTTGTAATTAAACACACCTAAACACAGAATGTATGGGAAGGCCGGTCCCAGCAGACCCACCTGTTCCTCCTCAGCTGGCGATTGCACCTGGCACAGCAGGTCAAGTGCCCAGCCCAGGAACCCCTCCTCCATTGCTCCTGTGCCACTTTTGGATGGAAGCACTGCAGGGGATGGGTCTTGACCCCCCCATGCAAGCGTGGGAGGAGAAGGGTGACCTGTCACCCTCCGAAGGGTCCGAGCTGTGGTGCGTAGGGAAATCCAGCGTTCAGTCGCTGATCCCCTCCACCAGCTCGAGGCGAGAGTGGCACGACTCACGGGTGAGTCTGCACCTCCTACGCAGCCCTCAGCACAGCCACCCTTGGGGCTGTGAAGGTGCAGTGGTGACTGCCCATGGGTGGGGATCTCAGTTCCACTGTTACCATCTGTGGGCTCATGGGCTTGCGATTTCCAAACATCCGCCCCCATCAATTGTGTTCACCCACCCCATGTGTCATATTCTGCCCCTGTATGCATCTTGTTTGCCTTGTCTGTTTACCTCCCCAACCTACCTCCCCAACTATACCTACTTCCTCTACCTCACGTTCCACTCTCACCTGAAAAAAAAAAAAATCTGTTCCCACAAAAAAATTACACCCCATACATAGTTGCCCATTTCGTACACATGTCCGCTGGACATGCAAACTGATAATTATAATTGGCAGTACAACATACTTTGTTGTCCTCACCCCTCTCTCAGGGGTGGAAGGTTTCAAATTTCACTCCAAATTTCTAACATATGCACAGCTGTTGCTGGTAAAGAAATGGGCAGCTATGGACCTTCCCTACACCCATCCTGCACAACCCAAGCTGGTTTCCCTACTGTCTTTCCCTCTTTGTGCCCCCTTTTTCACCACTTTCCTATATCCCCATTTTCTTTTCTTTCAAAGAAATTAGCACAGGGATTAGTGGGAGTAAGCACTTTCAAACAGTAGTTAGCGGGTTTGAGTGAGTATCTGCATGTGTGCGCTTAGCTAAGTATTGCTAAGCATCACGCAAACCCGCTTACAACTGCTTAAAAGTGCCTTAGTCACTCTGCATGGCAGGACCCTTGTTCTGCTGAGCAGCAAAATGAAACACCGCTGTCAGTCTCAAATCCCGGACCTTGGACACACTACACTGCATGAAGCACCACTAAGCCACAGTATATATACAACAAGTTGGTGTTGTAATAATATATCATGCATTACAATGAGTGAATGTAAAGGGAAAATAGGAATGCCATAACACAAATCTTGTTCTGTGGATCTTTACCAGCAGTTGTTGTGGAATTGCATGACATGACTGTGAAAAGAGAGCCAGCCATTCTAGCAGGCAATAATGTTACAGTAGCACTTTACAAACCCAACACAGTATCAGAGCAGGATAAACACTGGCATATTTGAATTAGCGCAGAAGCCATACTTCCCAACTGTGTCTGCTTTTCAGGGATGTCCCTGATTCATAAACAAATGTTAGCTGTGTCCCTCAAAATCCCTCTGAAAATTACCGATGTTAGGCCGAAAGGTGGGGAATTACACTTAATGAATAATATCAATAAGTAAGAGTACACACTGCATGCAAGTCAGAAAAGGTGTATTAATACATATGCTCTTATTCTCTCACAGTCTCAACTTAATGTTTGTAATATATTACAGGTGTACCTCACTTATATGTACCTTTCCCTGAGGCTGTTCAAATATATACCTGAGTGCATCAGAGGCCTGGCAGAGGCAGAAACACACAGGCATTTCAGCTTTTCTGCTGTTACATACTCTGCAAATAGCTTTGGAATGAGTCCCACAAACATACCCTTGTGTAGGAGTACAACACAGAAATACCAAAGGATGTAGCCATGTACTGGTAGCAACCAACTGTGACAATGCCAATGTTCCAGTGCAGAAAAGACTGGTGTGGTGCACAGACAGAGAATAATAGGCTAACCTTTGGCTACCATCTGGATATGTCCACAAGTGGGAGCTACGCAGACAGACTACTTGCCTTGTTAGACTAACAGGTACACAGCAACCCTGTATGTTCAGCAAGATAAACATCACACAATAATATATAATGCTCTCTGTACTTCTGCACCCCTACCCAAAAGAACAATATACCTGTGTATTCAGGATCTACCAAGGATGTAGGTAGGCATACTCAGTACTGAAGTGTGTCCAGTTGTCTTGAGCAGCCTGTGCTAATGTCAACACAAATAAAAAACAAACTGTTCAGAAGTGAGGTAATTAATATTTACAGTATAGTAGTTCACAAACAGTTCATGTGCCAGAGGAATACATTGCAATAACTACGTTTGTATGGCAGTTAATTGTCTAATTAGAAAAGAAAGCACATACTCCCATGTATCTTGTGTAAGCATTTGGAGGGGTGAGTAAAATTCTACACTGACAAGTGTGTACTAGAAGCAGCAACATTCAGGTTTGAGTACAACATGCAAATCACTGGCTACAACCTTAGCTTCAGATATAAGAAGTATACCAACCTTTTGAATGACACAACGGTGTCCACAGCAAACAAGCATGGGCCCCACTTTGGAAAGCTGAAAGGGCTATGCCTACCTAACCTAGCATTTTATAGCAGTGGGCTGCTATGACAGTGAGTGCTGCAATTACCACACAGCAGGCTGCATGCAATTACCAAATGGTGGGCACCAGTTGGTGCAGAGGCCATCATATGCACATGTGCAGATACCTAGAAAAGCAGGCTGTACTTGCTGTCCACACATGCAATAATCTCATTGCAGCAAGAGAGAGAGAGTGCGCGCGAGAGAGACAGAGACAGAAGCAGAGACACAGACACAGACAAAGAGACAGAAACAGAGAGACATAGAAAAAGAAAGAGCAACAGCAACAGGCAGAAAAAAAAAATAAATAAAAAATTATTTCCTTTAAAAACAGACAGAACAGAGTAATACAAAGGAAAGGTATGTAACACATATGTATTTGCTGGTATGTAGTAGATGTTTATGAAGAATCCAAAAAGGAAGTCACAAACCTCTCCGTATGCTGACAATATAATTTCTGTTAGAAAAACCAAATCGGTACTCAGTTATGCACTTCCAAGTTAGTGTAGTTCCACAAAGAAAACCAAAGGTAGGTAAAAAAGCTTTAATCCACAAGTCAAGTCGAAAAATGAATGATGGCACTAGTATTAGTGATATTCTCAAAGCCAAAAGAAATAGGTTAAAATAGAATTTTAAATTAAATTAATTACAGTGCATCTCCTAGCATTTTTAAGTGGTAAATTAATATTAGTTTGAAATTAATCTGAATTTTGTAAATGTTATGATTTATTCAATTACAAGTTATGAATATTTTAATAATATTTTTGAATGGATTTTCATAAATATGTTTAAGTATTTTTACAAAGTTTATCAATTGTTTCACGTTGATAAAATTAAGTACAAGAAAAAATTTATACAATACTTACTGTTAAATGGAAATAGACACACATTATTATTATAAGAAAATAAGGTCAATATATTTCCATTTAGGTTTTTTTTGGACACAGTTTGTAATTAGAATTTTAAGCAAACAACTATTTAAATACAAGGCGTTTTTATTTATGTATGTTTACAAAGCATTTATTACTAGAAACAATGGTTTACAATATACTGAATGTTTTCTTAAAATTGTAGTTAGTATAACGTATATAGTAAGCATTGCAAACCTAGCAATTGCATTGAATAGTTTGCAAAGCTGTTGACATATTTGCATAATGCCTTTTTAATCAATTGGTCGTAATTGTTAAATTAATAGAATCACATGGCATGGCTTTTGTATTTAAAAGTAGAGTGTTTCAGTAATTCAGTACACTTGAAAAAGCCCGTTACGAATGGGCGAAAGCGCTTGTGATTATCGTGGTGTTCTGTTTTTCGACTTGACTTGTGGATTAAAGCTTTTTTACCTACCTTTGGTTTTCTTTGTGGAACTACACTAACTTGGAAGTGCATAACTGAGTACCGATTTGGTTTTTCTAACAGAAATTATATTGTCAGCATACGGAGAGGTTTATGACTTCCTTTTTGGATTCTTTGTGTTTGAGTGACTGAAGCTGTTTCGTAGATGTTTATGAAGAGTTACTCTACATACTGTGAATCATCCATATGTGGCAGCAGTACGTATCTCTATGTATCTGAACATGTGCATAGGGCAAGGGACATACTGCAACTGTTTGGGAAGGGTGTATATATATATATATATATATATATATATATATATATATATATATATATACGTTGTTGAAGGTTGTAATGTGCATATTTCTATGTAGGTTGTAGTGTGTGACAAAGAAAACAGCATGCAGTGCTGGTATATGATGTGGTGGTTAAACGCTGTGGGTATGCTCTGTCAGTTTTGCACTGTTGCAGCCAGTGAGGCCTGCTAAAGCTATATGGGCTGAGGACACCTTCAATGCAGTCTGCACAACACTGTGCAATATTATTACATAACTGTACATCTCACAACTGTCGCATAATTGATATTCCCACCATGAATAGTGGACTGTATATGTGCCTATATGTACATCTATATGTACAGCAATGGATGCTTATATGTATGTGTGTATGTCTGTGTGTATGTGTGTATATATATATATATATATATATATATATATATATATATATATATATATATATATATACAGATATGTAGATATATATATAGAGAGAGAGAGGGAGAGAGACATGGGGCAGATTTACTGCGACAGGTGCCTGGCGACCAATGTATGGACTGAAGCTCAGTGTTGACACTGCAGCGCCATCCCTTATTGCCAGAACACTGTACCCATTAACTACCACATAGGTGGTAGTCTACCTAACACCGAAGGTGTGATAAGGGAACATGGGACACAGGTGGACAGTAGCCTCCCCTTTGATAATCACAGTGCCACACTAGTCATGTACTCTGTCTACATGGTACACATCATCACAAAAGGTGTGTCATCTAGGGAAATATAGGTCAGTGTTCCCCTCTACTCATCACACTTAAAACCCATTAGAGAGTACAATGCCAACTACAGCAACTGGAAAGGCCACAGACATACCTCACAAAGAGTAATACCAGCCTCAAACAGATGCCCTATGCAGACTGACTCACAAAACCACAGCTAGCCTGTGTTGCATACCGCCTACCCAGAGGTGACCTCTGCCTAACATACAGAGCTATGTCACACCCATAGCTGTTGGACATCCTTCACATAAACATATTACAATTCCTCTGAGATACACGCTCTAGGGCCCTACACCTTGCCAGCTCACTAAACAGCACATGCTGGAGGGAGAGAGTCCTAACTCAGAGACATGCCATACTCTGGAACAAATCACCTATCAATAGCAAACAAAGCTCCTCATTAGCAGTTGTCATAAATACTCCTGATGAATGTTTGGGAGATAGGAAATATACCCTGGGAATCACCTCTGTGGCTCTGGTTGACAGGGGCAAGTGAAATTAAATTACACGTGTGTCAAAGGCCAGGGTAGCATATGGCTAGGCTGCTGTAGGCCCTAGGGCCAATAGCGTATTACCTACCCATGACACAATGCACACACACACACACACACACACACACATGTACTTAGTGCAATAATTGCTATGTGAGGTTGACTGAGTGTGATGGTGAATGTGTTGGTGAATGTATATAAGGTCTGTAAAGGTGTGTTAGCTTAGTGTGAAATTGTTTCTGTCATGGTAGTTTGTGTCCTAGCTGTTATCCCAGCAAAAGATGTGTATGCTATTGCTAGGCAGAAAAAGTAGTATGGCATACGGTGCGACATAGTCCCTTGCTGTCAACTGTGGTGGCCCATTGTAGGCTAAAG
This sequence comes from Protopterus annectens, assembly GCF_019279795.1. Classification (NCBI taxonomy): domain Eukaryota; kingdom Metazoa; phylum Chordata; order Ceratodontiformes; family Protopteridae; genus Protopterus; species Protopterus annectens. The sequence goes on along the minus strand of NC_056741.1, from coordinate 1,773,501,881 downwards.
CAATACATGTATGCTTAGTAAGTGGTATTGCTGGTGAATCCAACTCCCATATGAACTGTAGTTCTACCTGAAGCTGTAGGCCTAAACAGTACAGTATGGTGTATGTTCACATTGCTCGTAAACACTGTTTTGTGTGTTCCCTGTAGTCCTCACAGATTACATACCTCAGGCATAAGGTTTTGTATGTAGTGACACACAGTACTGTATGGTACACAGGTAAAGCTCATCTGGGTTGGCATACATTTGTGTGTTGTATGTATGTCTGATGTGTGTGTAATTATGCCTGTACCATGCCCTCAATCATATCTGTGTTACAGGGTATACGTGTGTATCTAGCAACATGTATAGTCTAGTACAGCAGTATGCCACCTATATCAGCAACTGTGTACATATGTTAGGCAGGGGTTTGGCATCAAAGACTACTGTGGTATACTGGTAATACTGTAACTCTACTTTACATTCATTGCAATGGATGACATCTTTCTTTATGCATTAGCTTGATATATACCTCCTGTGGCTAGGGGGTGCATTGTGTCACATACAGTGTGCCATGTACTGGTGTATAGTCTTACAAACTGGCTTCTCTTTGCTGCTGTGAAGAACATGGTTTGATATATAGAGCGTGACAGGCATTGACAGCCAGTTGTGGCCTGAGCACTAATATGTGGTATTGAACATGTCTATCCTCTGACAACCAATCAGATGCAAAATATGGCAAGTAATTGATATCTGTACTTTAGGATGTTAAGTGTGCCACTTGACTTGCTCACACATCTTGTTTAATTGTCTTCCAGGGGTATGTCCCACCAAAGAAACCCATCTTATTCAGCTGCAGAGACGGCAGAAATACACAACAGCCTTGTGCAGCACTACATCCTGCTGTTCACTAGAACCAGCCAGGACCAGCATGAGTGGACTGCACTGTGGCAAGATCTTGTTTGTCGGATAAATGACATAGGCATGCATAACCGGACATATGAGTAGGTACGCCATCACTGCAGTGATTTAATTAGACATGTCCAGTGGTGTGCGTCTGATATTCATTCACAACAGCTTGCCACAGGTGGTGGGGTGGCCATTCATCCCCCCCTCACCAGAGTGGAGGAGCTGCTCCTAAGTGCGGTGGCTCCTGGCCAACCACAGGAACAGCAACTAACATGTGTCATCATGGAGGCCAGAGCCACCCAGCATGTTGACATGGAGCATGCAGATAGCATAACCTATCTGCAGACTACTGTAATGTGTATTGGTAGATTATGCATATGTGACATGTGTACTGTGTGTTTAGCAGTTGTGCTGCATAGTGTTGTGCAATACGGATATTTGGAATATAATCTGTATGCCTGTGACTGTCGACTGTTGTACTACTGTACTTTAGCAAACTCACAGTAGCAATGGCACAGTTGTGGCCACTGACAAACTGTCTCATATTCTTGTAGGTACCTCTGGTGTGACAGCAAGGCAGCCGATCGATGCTGGTGAGTGTGTTATAATTGTAATATTGCTAATGAAATGTGCATGTCATAGGTGAGGTGTAGGCCATGTACATGTAACACACCTACGGATAATGCATGCTGTGCATGTTTGCTGTGAGACTATGCACATCTCAGTAATGACAGTAGCTGCCTCAATCACATGCAATACACAGACCAGCACACACAATTGTGGCAATACCATACTGGACATTGGATAGGCATAGTTGATACACATGTACACAACATACACAACTTTGTCATACGCAGTACACCTTAACATGCTACACATAGCATATGCAGACACCCGCTGTAAGGTCACAATTCAGTATCCCACATGTCATCCACATAGCACACACAATATACCTGAGGGGTAGAGGCCTATCATTGGGCTGTGCGACACTCTTCAACACATAACACATTCATGTTAGTCAATGGTCCCTATTGGGCACCTTACAAACCCATGTAACGAGTGGCTGTGAGGCCAATCACTGAACAACAGCACACATGCATCAAAGCCATGTATACTGTTATTAACACAGGCTGTCTACACTAGCACTGCATGGTCTTGAGCAACAAACTTTCTACATGCTGACATGTGTGATATGACTCTTTGCCTTGTGATACTGTAACCCATCTTCAACCACTATTAAGCATGTTTTGGATTGCTGGTGGTGTGTGTGGGTATCTGCTGTAGTGAGGAGTGTACATGTGTTCATGTGTGCATGTGTGCATGTGTGCATGTGTTCATGTGTGCATGTGTGCCGACATCATGTACAGGTCATCCTGTCTCCCTCCCACAGGTGCAGTGTTAGGGCTGGTTCACTGCAGCAGGGAAACTGATGTCACTGAGCCACATAGTGATAATGAAGATAGGTGTGTTGAGGCACAGGCGTGTTTGCCAGTGTCTGTCATTGGGCCACCAATTGACAGTACACAGCTGTCCACCCCATCCATGCATACAGTCATACTGTCAATACATCCATCACCAATGCCCATAGCTGAGGGACAGCGTACTGTTGGCATTGGCCAGGACAGTGTGGTATCCATGGCACATGCATCCTAACACAGCAGCCATACCCAGATGTCGGGAAGGGTACCACATAGGGAGATGTCCAGGGGTTCTCGTAGGAGCACTGCTGCTCATCATGCCACTGGCAGATGTGCCACAGGTCTGACAATGTCACGCATGTTCCAGGTTGTTATGGAGGCACACGCACGTATGGAACGGTACATCAGACAGGGACTAAGGGCACAGAGGGCCCATAACACCGCTGTCATTGACAGTATCCATGACCTAGCAGGTGCCATCCGACATTACACCGAGGTCACTGATAGACGTTGGGGAGAGACATGAGATATCCTCCGCAATGTCATGTCCATGTGTCTGGACAGTGCGGGATGGTTGAGATGTCAACATGGATGTATGCCAGCAACATCAGCAGCTGGCAGTCGCCGCGGACGTCCCTCAAGCCACAGCCGCTCCCGTAGTACCAGTCCCAGCAATGTTGGGGGTGGGCTGTCCATAGAATGTCCTAGAAGACCACGTGCACGTGGCTCTGGACAGTCCCAGCAGGGACCTGTGTCCAGTGTGCATCCATCCACCTATGGGGATAGTACCCAGTCTGGCTTAATACCTTATAGTGTCAGTAGCACCCTGCCAGGCACAGGTACCGTATCCATGGCCAGAGATGATGAGCTGTAAAGCCTCACAGATACAGTCTGTGGCTGTCCCACAAATACCCATATATGGCAGCCACATGGTGGAACTGTGTGCATGCAGACACACACACATACTCCAGACACCTAGGGCTAACACATACACGCACACATTACAACAACATTGTCCCATTACAGTATTCTTGCCCCTCACACACACCCACACACACACACACACACACACACACATACATGTCAATTGGATGGCTGACTGTAGGCCTCTGGCGAACTAACAACACACCCTGTGCATATGATGAAACCTGTGCCACCTCCTGTCATCTATAACATTGATGCAGGAACAGGCTACCATGGTGCTGATGCACAGGGTGTCTATATAGTAGTATAGCAATGTTAGCATGTTGTCAGCTGTAGAGTGTAATGATATGCTTGAAGGTGTAGCTGAGCAGGCATGATGTATTAAAGCTATGATTATCATTTTAGTGTTGTTTACACCAGTGTTGGCTCCAACTGTGTATTGTCCGGCCACTTGCCACTTGGCTGATGTGTGCAGTATTGGCAGCATGTGTTAGAGAGTGGACAGTATGTGTGGGATGTGTGTAGCACAGATTTGTAGGTGTACAGTTGTGAACATGGTGGAGGTGCACTGTCTGCATGTACGTGCATAGTGGACACATGGCCAGGGTGACATGTTCTGTATTACACAGTAACACTCCATAGTTTCTATTGGTGGCCAGTATGCATTGTACTACACACATTCCGGAACCTGACTACACATGTGTGTATGACATGGTTTGACACTGTGCTGTGGGTGATACTGTTACTATCTGTCATTGTTTTGCATTCTGGTGGTATACATCACTTCAACAGCCTGACCATAACCAATTGTTAGATGATGTCTTGACAAACGACACACAGATGTAGGACACACAGCAACATTTGGATCATTCAGGTACTATACAATGCCAGTGACCACTGGTATTCACCTGCACCCATTACTGAGACCACTCCTGTTTGCCATATAGCTCTCTTAGGTACAAGCAATCACAGTAGGGATATGTCCGTCCACCTCTGGTAATGCATACTGTGGCCTATAATGCATTATCCAGATGACACACACATACTCCACAAGGGTATCATACAGACAGATGCCTGTTGTCAAACCCATGCTGTAAAGCTATAAGCCAAACTGAGCATAGTCATCCACCTTTAAGGAACATATTATCTCCACAGTAACACATAGGTAGTAGCCACCAGCATGATGAACAGGTACAGATGTGTACATGCAACCAAGTGTTATGTCAGCACTCCTTTGTTAATCACATTTCCAAAGGTATTTTGGAATCCCTTGGTGGATCACATAAGCAATAAGGGGGTCTGCATGCATATCTATGGTTTGTTCTACACCTATGAATAGTCATCATGGACAGACTTTGCTGTGTTTGAACAGGTCTGACATATACCTCGGCCATAGATCCTCACTCAACATCCCAATAGGAATCGTAATGACCTTGTGTGACACAGGTGACCTAGGTCAGGGATCACTGCAGTGGATGGCCTTGTCACAAGCATACAGATGTGACCTAAGGTCTGGGAAGCAGCAGCACAGTCTGGCAAGGATGACAGCTGTGTTCTTGGAGAAAGCAGGGTTCCCACACATGCAATCATTGAGGTAACATGTACAGATATGTATTTGACACACAGCTAGTTCACATGTGCAATGCATACTGATATGTCATACAGTGGTAAAAGCAAAACCCACAACACATTGCCCAACTGTGTCACACACATACAGCTCACACACTCACCAAGTGCAAGATGCCATCCCCTATCAAACTACTTCACAATACCAGAAGAGTATGCATTAACACGACGTGCTATACGGATTACTAGGAGTGTTCTTTTCCACAGGTATATTTGTAGGATGCTGACATCATCAGACTTGACAAAGGTTAGATTACCACTTTTGAGGGGTTTCACTACTCTCCTAAAAGGTTGTTCTTTCCCAAGGAGAACACACACACACAGTTGCCAAGTGTAGGATTCAAACACCTACCTAACTAGGTCATGATATTTGAAGAGTACGCATTAACATGACGCGCAATACAGATTAGTGAGAGTTTTATTTTCCACAGGTATACTTGTAGGATGCTGACATCATCAGAGTTGACAAAGGTTAGATTACCACTTTTGAGCTGTTTCACTACTCTCCTAAAAGGTTGTCCCTTCCCAAGGGGAACACACAGTTGCCCAGTGCAGGATTCAAACCCCTACCTAACTACTTCATGATAGTAGAGGAGTATACATTAACACAACATGTTATATAGATTAGTGGGAGCTTTATTTTCCACAGGTATACTTGTAGGATGCTGACATCATCAGAATTGACAAAGGTTAGAATATCACTTTTGAGGTGTTTCACTACTCTTCTTAAAGGTTGTCCCTTCCCAAGGGGAACATACACAAACACACACACTCAGTTGCCAAGTGCAGGATTCAAACCCCTACCTAAGTACTTCATGATACTAGAGGAATATACATTAACATGACACGCTATACAGATTAGTGGGAGTTTTATTTTCCACAGGTATAGTTGTAGGATGCTGACATCATCAGAGTTGACAAAGGTTAGATTACCACTTTTGAGGTGTTTCACTACTCTCCTAAAAGGTCGTTCCTTCCCAAGGGGAACACACACACACAGTTGCCAAGTGCAGGATTCAAACCCCTACCTAATTACTTCATGATACAAAAAGAGTACGCATTAACACGACACGCTATACGAATTACTGGGAGTTTTATTTTTCACAGGTATACTTGTAGGATGCTGACATCATCAGAGTTGACAAAGGTTAGATTACCAGTTTTGAGGTGTTTCACTACTCTCCTAAATGGTTGTTTCTTCCCAAGGGGAACACACACAGTTGCCAAGTGCAGGTTTCATACCCCTATCAAACTACTTCATGATACTAGAAGAGTACACATTAACACAACACACTCTACATATTACTGGGGGTTTTCTCTTCCACACGTATATTTGTAGGATGGTGACATCATCAGACTATACGAAGTGTGTTACATTAGGTGACATTAGATGGCCTACATTGAACGAATGTCTAAACACTTTGGCCATGTGATCATCAAAGGTGAGTTTACTATCTACCTGTGTCCCCAGGGACATAATTACTTTCTCTGTACATGCTGGACTACCATCTATGTGGTAATTTATGTGCACTTTGTATTACCCAAAGGGGATGACTATGCATTCTTTGCCATTCAGCTTGAGGGCATTGTTTTGACACCAGGTATCTGCCTCTGTAAGACACTTCTGGAGGATGTCTGTGTCAGCTGTACAGTCAATTATGGACCACAGTTTCTAGTCATCTGCAAATCTGTTCAGCCTTATACCTGCCGTGCTTGCCTGTACCTCTGAGCAGTATCGACTGAACAGGTGGGGTCCCGGGACCAAGACCTATGTGATGCCATTTGTGACTGGCTTAGAGTTGGACATGGCACCTGCAACTATGAACATGTGTGCTTGATCTGTGAGCCACTTGGCCACCCATCCTGTGACACAGCTGTTCATGTTCAAGCTGGTACACTTGTCCATGATGACAGAGTGGGGAATGGTGTGGTAAGCCCTTAGTGAGGTCCAGGTGGGCTATGTGGACTACTTTCACCTCCATCTATGTCCATGTTAACGGTTTTAAATAAGTCAACTAGGTTTGGGAGCCAGGCTATTCCTTTAACAAGGCGAAGTTGTGTAGAGTCCAGTGTCTGGAGATCTCCAATGTCTCAGTGTATGGGTTCCATGACGATTTGCTCAATAGCTCTGTAGACCAGGCTGAGTACACATGTTGGGCAATGGTTTCCAGGTTCTGTTTTGGCACACCCTTTGTGGAGCTGGATGACTGTTAGTGTATGCCACTCTTTGGGTACATAGCCTGTGATACGCTTGAGTCTGGACAGTGAATATAGGTGAGGGTGTAGTTCCTTGTGGGCCTAGTGAAAGACGCAGCCTGGGACAACTTACAGTCACATTGATGCTATGTTCTTAGCTTTGGTGAAGGCTGTCTTTACATGCATGTCCATGATGTCTGTGTCTCTGCATCCTTCTGTGATAGACACAGGCCCTTTTGGGGGTGATGGGGGGAGTTTACACTGCACTTGTCCCCCAGGGTGTGGGCAATGAAAGTTGGTTTGGTGTATGTCATTACTTTTTTCAGTAGCTAACAGCATATTTGGAAGTTGACACCTACATGTGTGATATAGCTACAGAAGGCTTTGTGGTTGTTATTCTTACATTCCTTGGCAGTTTGTCTTTAGAAACTGTGCTTGGATTATTTTATGAGCGATCATTGTTTCATCCTAATAATGATAGTGATGCCTTTCCTTTAGTGAAGTTGGCTCTATCAGGTGTTAGTTTCCTCCTTCTGTTGTCTAGCTTATTTATGGGCAATGACCACCAGATTGTTTTCTTATTTTTGGAGGAGTGCATCTTGGTTTTATTTGTGATGTCTCGATCCATGCATCCCTGTAGATGCTCATAGGATGCACTTGTAAATGATTTGGCAGATTGTATACCATTATCCTATAGCAAGAGGGCGTTGGGACATTCCACTTTGGTCTTGGGAAGTGTGCTGTTTGCTTTTGAAAATGTATTCACAGTGGTTTCATTAACTGGGTGTGGGGGCGGGATGTGGATGTCTAGTGTGATTACTTAATGATCTGATATTACCAGCGAGGGGTTTATCTCTGTTGTGGAACACTGGTACCCCATGTTGGTGATGATCATGTCCAGTATGTTGTCACCTCTAGTGGGCATGCTGACCAGCTGTTCCAGGGTGTTAGTGTTTCTTAACTGTAGGACACATTGGGCAAAGGACATTGTATACAAGTAATTCACCCACTCATTGTTTGGGTAGTTGTAATCTCCTCATATAATGGTGTTTGATAGGACCTTTATATTTGCCATTGTTCTCCAGAATACTAAGTGAGGTTCATGAGACAAGATACATGATCTCTAGCAGGCTACAATCTGATGGGCAGCTTTGCCCAATGTTAGTTGCACTTGCATGGTCTCCAAGGCCTCATGCTGTGGCAGTAACCTGGAGGTGTGGATATCCATAAGGTAAATGGCTACACCACTTCCTTTTGTATTTCACTTGTGGTCTTGGGTCCAAAGGTCAGGGTGATTGTGAGTGTTTTACGTGGATCATATCCAACAGCTGCATGCCTGACATAGCTTTGGATGTTACACAGTGAACACCTCTGAGTA